>NW_026525541.1:0-300000 GCF_943737925.1 Anopheles nili
AAATTTTTTAGATCGAGGATGTACTAAAAAAATTTTTTTTAGATCGAGGATGTACTAAAAAAATTTTTTTAGATCGAGGATGTACTAAAAAAATTTTTTTAGATCGAGGATGTACTAAAAAATTTTTTTTCATATCAAGGATGTACTAAAAAAATTTTTTTTACATCGAGGATGTACCAAAAAAATTTTTTTTGATCGAGGATGTACTAAAAAATTTTTTGTTAGATCGAGGATGTACTAAAAAAATTTTTTTTTGATCGAGGATGTACTAAAAAAATTTTTTTTAGATCGAGGATGTACTAATAAAATTTTTTTAGATCGAGGATGTACTAAAAAAATTTTTTTCATATCAAGGATGTACTAAAAAAATTTTTTTACATCGAGGATGTACTAAAAAAATTTTTTTTGATCGAGGATGTACTAAAAAAATTTTTACATATCAAGGATGTACTAAAAAAATTTTTTTTAGATCGAGGATGTACTAAGAAAATTTTTTTTGATTGAGGATGTACTAAAAAATTTTTTTTAGATCGAGGATGTACTAAAAAAAATTTTTTAGATCGAGGATGTACTAAAAAAATTTTTTCATATCAAGGATGTACTAAAAAAACTTTTTTTAGATCGAGGATGTACTAAAAAAATTTTTTTTGATTGAGGATGTACTAAAAAATTTTTTTTAGATCGAGGATGTACTAAAAAAATTTTTTTTAAATCGAGGATGTACTAAAAAAATTTTTTTAGATCGAGGATGTAGTATAAAAAATTTTTTCATATCAAGGATGTACTAAAAAATTTTTTTTTAGATCGAGGATGTACTAAAAAAATTTTTTTAGATCGAGGATGTACTAAAAAAATTTTTTTTACATCGAGGATGTACTAAAAAAATTTTTTTTGATCGAGGATGTACTAAAAAAATTTTTTCATATCAAGGATGTACTAAAAAAATTTTTTTTAGATCGAGGATGTACTGAAAAAATTTTTTTTATATCAAGGATGTACTAAAAATATTTTGTTTAGATCGAGGATGTACTAAAAAATTTTTTTTAGATCAAGGATGTACTAAAAAAATTTTTCATATCAAGGATGTACTAAAAAAATTTTTTTTAGATCAAGGATGTACTAAAAAAATTTTTTTTAGATCGAGGATGTACTAAAAAATTTTTTTAGATCGAGGATGTACTAAAAAAAATTTTTTTGATCGAGGATGTACAAAAAAATTTTTTTAGATCGAGGATGTACTAAAAAAATTTTTTTAGATCGAGGATGTACTAAAAAAATTTTTTTCATATCAAGGATGTACTAAAAAAATTTTTTTTGTTCAAGGATTCTTTGTCCCATCCAAGCCCGGTGCGCCATACAACCTGAAGCAGAATGGCATATAGCTCAACCAGCGAACATACATACCTACGAGGAGATACGAAAAGAAGCACTATTAGTCGGCGTGCATTATGTTAATCGACCAACAATTGACTTCTCTAGATTTTCCCGTTGGACGAGGCTGGTCCGCACCGCTGCCTACGTGTTGCGATTTATCCGACACCTGCGCAATCCGTCATCGCGCTCCAGCGTGGGCCTTACGCGGGAAGAGTTAACGAAAGCTGAAATCTTTATCCTTCGTGAAGTGCAGCAGCAAGCGTACCCGGAAGAGTACGTCAAGCTGCAGAAGAACTCAGCGGTACCTAGGGGGAGTCCTTGATGATGCACGGAAGGATAGATGGATGCCACATTGCGGAACCGTCAACTAAGCGACCGATTCTCCTTCCCAAATCGTCATCGATGACATGCATCGGCGGTTCAAACACGGTTGCCAGGAGACGGTCATTAACGAAGTAAGGCAAATGCATGACATTCCGTCGCTTCGATCAACCTGCCGACGAGTGTCCAGAGAGTGTAAGCTGTGCACGCTGCGGAAGTCAAAGCCCACCCCCCCCCACCCCTCCTCAGATGAGCGAGCTCCCAGTCAGTCGTTCTCATACGCTGGCATTGATTGGTTTTTGGCCCGATGATAGTCGTAAACGGACGTAAGTCAGAGAAGCGTTTGGGGGGTTTTGTTTAATTGGGAATTCAGAATTTGGGGCACCAGAGCCCTTATGGAAGGTCAATGCTCCTGCGGCACCACAGCATTCGGCGGGGCATGGGAACGGATGATTCAGTCCGTCAAGCGGATGCTGACAAATACCCGGAACGAGAGACATCCCTCGGATGCAGTCCTGAGCAACGCGCACAGCGAGGTGGAAAAACCTCATTAATGCTCGACCGCTAACGCACGTTCGCTGCGAACAGCGAAGACACGGCGACCCGCTTACGCCTAACCATTTTCTTCGAGGGTCCTCGACAGGTATGAAGCAGTTAGTCAAATGCGACGACTCGCCAGCAGCCCTAACTGGAATAACTGGAAAGCGGCACAAGCTCGGGCAAACGGACGCAGTGGTTCGAACCGACTCCGCCACTAAGGGAAAAACGACATCGTGCTGACCGTTGATGAAACGATGTACCGTAACTGCTGGCCACGGGGGCGTGTTGTCAAAATAACACGATCGAACGACGACGGAGCGGTACGAAGAGCAACAGCGAAAGGAAATCTAATAGAAAGACCCGCGTTCGCCTGGACGTCGAGCCCAAGAGAATCTGCATTGCAACTGCAAAACAAAACGGCTGATGGACTGTCACCTAAGTAACTGCTCGATACTCGGCGTCACTTGAGCGACGGCTCGACACCCAGGCCAAGGCACGTAGGGCGCAAGGGCGATCATAAGTCCAAAATTTTTTGTTTTATTCGCTTTTGCTAAATCTGATACTGCCGATTGAAAGTCAGATAGTTAGCTAAGAAAATGCCGAAATTGTAGGCTTCTAGGCATTGTATATCTTCGAAGCTAAAAAAAGCTCCAAAAATCAAAAAAGGCTTGCCAAAAAGCTAAAAAATTTCAGCTAGTCAGTCACCCACAATTCAACTTACTATTTTAATAGCGCATTAAGAGGTGTAAAATAGATAAATTATATATCATTAGAAACATAAGCTAGTCTTCTTTTGAGTAAAAGTAAAACAAAAGTTATAACATTTATATAAGCAAATGTTTTTTTGGGCTGTAACTAAATAAAAAACTAAAAAAAAAACCATGTTTTTTTAACTTTGGTAATGAAGAACAAAAACAGGTTTAAAATTGTTTATTTCCAATTTTTTGCCTAAAACATACGCTAACATATGATAATGGTAATGGTGAAACTTCGAACCGCAAATATGTTTAAAAATGGATTTGATTTTTGTTTTTTGGTATACGCGCGGTAGCGAACCAAACACAGCGAACAGCGACTGTACTAGTATTGACGAGAAAGAGCCGCACCAACGAAGCACTGAACTGTTTTTTATAAGCATCAATGCCTGAAATGTAAATTATTTAATTCATTAAAAAGTATTTTTCAATCTTTCAACTGAATATTTTTTGCAATATTTTGCAAAATTCAACTTAAAGAGAATATTAACTTGAACGGAAAGGTATGATTTTCCTTTGCTTTTTTTTTTGAATAACATTTCCTTCCATGTTTAAAGAAATGTAAATGTACAATTTTATGTTTAATTCCATGGCTCACACCACCGTATAAATTGATATTGATTTGATGTGATATCCTTGCCTGTTTTGTAACCCAACTGGGATGCTTTGGAGATCTAATATACTACCCTTTTTTGTTGCAAATGATTATAGATTTACTCTGCCTGTTACAGACACAGGGATATCATTAAGCATTAAGAAGAGGATAAATCAAAGGACAAAAAAACAGGACTACAGACTAGTAGTGATCCACAATTTGCACAAGAAGGAAGCAGATATAAATTGGCAAAAGGTGAACGTTTCAGAAGCGCTTTATGATTTTTTCCTCTAGCAAAACAGCAAATGAGATTATGTTAATTGTACTATAAAAAATTGTTTCTCACGGAGTTGACGGACATAATAATTCGCAATGTAGCTACGAAGAGTGAAGCTTTCATTATCTTTTGTTTGATTAGTTTTTTCCTTATAAACTAACATTTTGATCAACATTTGTTGGTTTTATATTTGCAGTTCAACGACAATTGCAATTTTAATGGTGGATGTGCATTTATCTAATACTTAAACTTGAGTTTGATACAACGCATTGACAGAGTAGATAATTTTATAACCTGAATGAATTACAGAAAATACAATTTAAATACCAAAAAAGCGAGCGAGAGATATAAAGAGATCATGTGATTTGACCTCACGCATTTGTTTTTTTTAGAAACATTTTTAGGTTTTTTTTAACTGTATTTTTGACTCGATTAAAGCATGCAACATGTTTGCGATTCAAATTCAAATCAAAACATCGTTATCAATAACACTCTCACCTATCATAGGGATTGAGACAAAATGCACCTGAAACGCAGGAAAAACTGCGCACAGTGGCGCCCTCTGGATGTGCAAAACATCAAAAAAATGCTGAAGTTTTGGGGCCACGTTTCGCTTTGGACAGCTCCACCGGATGGATGGATGGAGCTTTCGATGATTCAACATCGTTCAACCGACGTTTCGGACGTTCTGGTGGCCCGAATTCATGTGGAGGTGGTTTTTTTGCCTCAACCCCCATCCTGCGCATGCTTTCGTTCAGAGATCGTTTTTCGACGATCTTTTCTCTCTCGCCTCTCACTCATGGACAGCAACCGGAGCAGCAACCCATTCGGGGTCGGATCTGGCCTCAACTCCATATCAAGCGTGGTCGCCTGGACCGGACTTCCGAGGATCACCGAGCGACCTGAGCTGGGTGACTTTTGCATCATCTGCGGTCATCTGTGCCCCTGTCGACCAGCCACGGGGGCTTTTTCGGTACCGCAGAATGTGTTGAGGGGCACCCGAGCGAACATAACCCCACCCCCATTTCCGTGCACGTCGTTGCCTGGCGATCATTGGCCAGGGGAGGTTTCGGAGGTTTTGCCGTACTTTGCTTTCGTACGAATGTTGTTTTTTTGAATGTTATGTGTATTTTTTTTTTTTAATGTGTTTTCATTTTATCACTGTTCATGTTTTCGTGTGTTTGTTCGAATAAAAATGTGCCAACGCACGCGCTTTGTATGAACTAAAAAAAATTTTTTAGATCGAGGATGTACTAAAAAAATTTTTTTTAGATCGAGGATGTACTAAAAAAATTTTTTTAGATCGAGGATGTACTAAAAAAATTTTTTTAGATCGAGGATGTACTAAAAAATTTTTTTTCATATCAAGGATGTACTAAAAAAATTTTTTTTACATCGAGGATGTACCAAAAAAATTTTTTTTGATCGAGGATGTACTAAAAAATTTTTTGTTAGATCGAGGATGTACTAAAAAAATTTTTTTTTGATCGAGGATGTACTAAAAAAATTTTTTTTAGATCGAGGATGTACTAATAAAATTTTTTTAGATCGAGGATGTACTAAAAAAATTTTTTTCATATCAAGGATGTACTAAAAAAATTTTTTTACATCGAGGATGTACTAAAAAAATTTTTTTTGATCGAGGATGTACTAAAAAAATTTTTACATATCAAGGATGTACTAAAAAAATTTTTTTAGATCGAGGATGTACTAAAAAATTTTTTCATATCAAGGATGTACTAAAAAAATTTTTTTACATCGAGGATGTACTAAAAAAATTTTTTTTAGATCGAGGATGTACTAAAAAATTTTTTTTGATCGAGAATGTACTAAAAAAATTATTTTAGATCGAGGATGTACTAAAAAAATTTTTTTAGATCGAGGATGTACTAGAAAAATTTTTTTTAAACCGAGGATGTACTAAAAAAATTTTTTTTAGATCGAGGATGTACTAAAAAATTTTTTTAGATCGAGGATGTACTAAAAAAATTTTTTTTGATCGAGGATGTACTAAAATAATTTTTTATAGATCGAGGATGTACAAAAAAAATTTTTTTAGATCGAGGATGTACTAATAAAAATTTTTTCTTATCAAGGATGTACTAAAAAAATTTTTTTAGATCGAGGATGTACTAAAAAATTTTTTTTTGATCGAGGATGTACTAAAAAAATTTTTTTAGATCGAGGATGTACAAAAAAAATTTTTTTAGATCGAGGATGTACTAAAAAAATTTTTTTTAGATCAAGGATGTACTAAAAAAATTTTTTTATATCGAGGATGTACTAAAAAAATTTTTTTAGATCGAGGATGTACTAAAAAAATTTTTTTAGATCAAGGATGTACTGAAAAATTTTTTTTGATCGAGGATGTACTAAAAAAATTTTGTTTAGATCAAGGATGTACTAAAAAAATTTTTTTAGATCGAGGATGTACTAAAAAAATTTTTTTTTAGATCAAGGATGTACTAAAAAATTTTTTTTGATCGAGAATGTACTAAAAAAATTATTTTAGATCGAGGATGTACTAAAAAAATTTTTTTAGATCGAGGATGTACTAGAAAAATTTTTTTTGAACCGAGGATGTACTAAAAAAATTTTTTTTAGATCGAGGATGTACTAAAAAATTTTTTTAGATCGAGGATGTACTAAAAAAATTTTTTTGATCGAGGATGTACTAAAAAAATTTTTTTAGATCGAGGATGTACTAAAAAAATTTTTTTAGATCGAGGATGTACTAATAAAAATTTTTTCTTATCAAGGATGTACTAAAAAAATTTTTTTAGATCGAGGATGTACTAAAAAATTTTTTTTTGATCGAGGATGTACTAAAAAAATTTTTTTAGATCGAGGATGTACAAAAAAAATTTTTTTAGATCGAGGATGTACTAAAAAAATTTTTTTTAGATCAAGGATGTACTAAAAAAATTTTTTTATATCGAGGATGTACTAAAAAAATTTTTTTAGATCGAGGATGTAGTAAAAAAATTTTTTTTGATCGAGGATGTACTAAAAAAATTTTTTTTGATCGAGGATGTACTAAAAAATTTTTTTTTGATCGATGATGTACTAAAAAAATTTTTTTAGATCGAGGATGTACTAAAAAAATTTTTTTCATATCAAGGATGTACTAAAAAAATTTTTTTTAGATGGAGGATGTACTAAAAAAAATTTTTTAGATCGAGGATGTGCTAAAAAATTTTTTTTTGTTCAAGGATTCTTTGTCCCATCCAAGCCCGGTGCGCCAAACAACTTGAAGCAGAATGGAATATAGCTCAACCAGCGAACATACATACCTACGAGGAGATACGAAAAGAAGCACTATTAGTCGGCGTGCATTATGTTAATCGACCAACAATTGACTTCTCTAGATTTTCCCGTTGGACGAGGCTGGTCCGCACCGCTGCCTACGTGTTGCGATTTATCCGACACCGGCGCAATCTGTCATCGCGCTCCAGCGTGGGCCTTACGCGGGAAGAGTTAACAAAAGCTGAAATCTTTATCCTTCGTGAAGTGCAGCAGCAAGCGTACCCGGAAGAGTACGTCAAGCTGCAGAAGAATTCACAGGTACCTAGGGGGAGCCCTTTATTCCAGCGAAGCCCCGTACATGAGCGCGGAAGGTCTGTTGAGGATGCACGGAAGGACAGATGGATGCCACATTGCGGAACCGTCAGCTAAGCGACCGATTCTCCTTCCCAAATCGTCATCGATGACATGCATCGGCGGTTCAAACACGGTTGCCAGGAGACGGTCATTAACGAAGTAAGGCAAATGCATGACATTCCGTCGCTTCGATCAACCTGCCGACGAGTGTCCAGAGAGTGTAAGCTGTGCACGCTGCGGAAGTCAAAGCCCACCCCCCCCCACCCCTCCTCAGATGAGCGAGCTCCCAGTCAGTCGTTCTCATACGCTGGCATTGATTGGTTTTTGGCCCGATGATAGTCGTAAACGGACGTAAGTCAGAGAAGCGTTTGGGGGGTTTTGTTTAATTGGGAATTCAGAATTTGGGGCACCAGAGCCCTTATGGAAGGTCAATGCTCCTGCGGCACCACAGCATTCGGCGGGGCATGGGAACGGATGATTCAGTCCGTCAAGCGGATGCTGACAAATACCCGGAACGAGAGACATCCCTCGGATGCAGTCCTGAGCAACGCGCACAGCGAGGTGGAAAAACCTCATTAATGCTCGACCGCTAACGCACGTTCGCTGCGAACAGCGAAGACACGGCGACCCGCTTACGCCTAACCATTTTCTTCGAGGGTCCTCGACAGGTATGAAGCAGTTAGTCAAATGCGACGACTCGCCAGCAGCCCTAACTGGAATAACTGGAAAGCGGCACAAGCTCGGGCAAACGGACGCAGTGGTTCGAACCGACTCCGCCACTAAGGGAAAAACGACATCGTGCTGACCGTTGATGAAACGATGTACCGTAACTGCTGGCCACGGGGGCGTGTTGTCAAAATAACACGATCGAACGACGACGGAGCGGTACGAAGAGCAACAGCGAAAGGAAATCTAATAGAAAGACCCGCGTTCGCCTGGACGTCGAGCCCAAGAGAATCTGCATTGCAACTGCAAAACAAAACGGCTGATGGACTGTCACCTAAGTAACTGCTCGATACTCGGCGTCACTTGAGCGACGGCTCGACACCCAGGCCAAGGCACGTAGGGCGCAAGGGCGATCATAAGTCCAAAATTTTTTGTTTTATTCGCTTTTGCTAAATCTGATACTGCCGATTGAAAGTCAGATAGTTAGCTAAGAAAATGCCGAAATTGTAGGCTTCTAGGCATTGTATATCTTCGAAGCTAAAAAAAGCTCCAAAAATCAAAAAAGGCTTGCCAAAAAGCTAAAAAATTTCAGCTAGTCAGTCACCCACAATTCAACTTACTATTTTAATAGCGCATTAAGAGGTGTAAAATAGATAAATTATATATCATTAGAAACATAAGCTAGTCTTCTTTTGAGTAAAAGTAAAACAAAAGTTATAACATTTATATAAGCAAATGTTTTTTTGGGCTGTAACTAAATAAAAAACTAAAAAAAAAACCATGTTTTTTTAACTTTGGTAATGAAGAACAAAAACAGGTTTAAAATTGTTTATTTCCAATTTTTTGCCTAAAACATACGCTAACATATGATAATGGTAATGGTGAAACTTCGAACCGCAAATATGTTTAAAAATGGATTTGATTTTTGTTTTTTGGTATACGCGCGGTAGCGAACCAAACACAGCGAACAGCGACTGTACTAGTATTGACGAGAAAGAGCCGCACCAACGAAGCACTGAACTGTTTTTTATAAGCATCAATGCCTGAAATGTAAATTATTTAATTCATTAAAAAGTATTTTTCAATCTTTCAACTGAATATTTTTTGCAATATTTTGCAAAATTCAACTTAAAGAGAATATTAACTTGAACGGAAAGGTATGATTTTCCTTTGCTTTTTTTTTTGAATAACATTTCCTTCCATGTTTAAAGAAATGTAAATGTACAATTTTATGTTTAATTCCATGGCTCACACCACCGTATAAATTGATATTGATTTGATGTGAAATCCTTGCCTGTTTTGTAACCCAACTGGGATGCTTTGGAGATCTAATATACTACCCTTTTTTGTTGCAAATGATTATAGATTTACTCTGCCTGTTACAGACACAGGGATATCATTAAGCATTAAGAAGAGGATAAATCAAAGGACAAAAAAACAGGACTACAGACTAGTAGTGATCCACAATTTGCACAAGAAGGAAGCAGATATAAATTGGCAAAAGGTGAACGTTTCAGAAGCGCTTTATGATTTTTTCCTCTAGCAAAACAGCAAATGAGATTATGTTAATTGTACTATAAAAAATTGTTTCTCACGGAGTTGACGGACATAATAATTCGCAATGTAGCTACGAAGAGTGAAGCTTTCATTATCTTTTGTTTGATTAGTTTTTTCCTTATAAACTAACATTTTGATCAACATTTGTTGGTTTTATATTTGCAGTTCAACGACAATTGCAATTTTAATGGTGGATGTGCATTTATCTAATACTTAAACTTGAGTTTGATACAACGCATTGACAGAGTAGATAATTTTATAACCTGAATGAATTACAGAAAATACAATTTAAATACCAAAAAAGCGAGCGAGAGATATAAAGAGATCATGTGATTTGACCTCACGCATTTGTTTTTTTTAGAAACATTTTTAGGTTTTTTTTAACTGTATTTTTGACTCGATTAAAGCATGCAACATGTTTGCGATTCAAATTCAAATCAAAACATCGTTATCAATAACACTCTCACCTATCATAGGGATTGAGACAAAATGCACCTGAAACGCAGGAAAAACTGCGCACAGTGGCGCCCTCTGGATGTGCAAAACATCAAAAAAATGCTGAAGTTTTGGGGCCACGTTTCGCTTTGGACAGCTCCACCGGATGGATGGATGGAGCTTTCGATGATTCAACATCGTTCAACCGACGTTTCGGACGTTCTGGTGGCCCGAATTCATGTGGAGGTGGTTTTTTTGCCTCAACCCCCATCCTGCGCATGCTTTCGTTCAGAGATCGTTTTTCGACGATCTTTTCTCTCTCGCCTCTCACTCATGGACAGCAACCGGAGCAGCAACCCATTCGGGGTCGGATCTGGCCTCAACTCCATATCAAGCGTGGTCGCCTGGACCGGACTTCCGAGGATCACCGAGCGACCTGAGCTGGGTGACTTTTGCATCATCTGCGGTCATCTGTGCCCCTGTCGACCAGCCACGGGGGCTTTTTCGGTACCGCAGAATGTGTTGAGGGGCACCCGAGCGAACATAACCCCACCCCCATTTCCGTGCACGTCGTTGCCTGGCGATCATTGGCCAGGGGAGGTTTCGGAGGTTTTGCCGTACTTTGCTTTCGTACGAATGTTGTTTTTTTGAATGTTATGTGTATTTTTTTTTTTTAATGTGTTTTCATTTTATCACTGTTCATGTTTTCGTGTGTTTGTTCGAATAAAAATGTGCCAACGCACGCGCTTTGTATGAACTAAAAAAAATTTTTTAGATCGAGGATGTACTAAAAAAATTTTTTTTAGATCGAGGATGTACTAAAAAAATTTTTTTAGATCGAGGATGTACTAAAAAAATTTTTTTAGATCGAGGATGTACTAAAAAAATTTTTTTAAATCGAGGATGTACTAAAAAAATTTTTTTTAAATCGAGGATGTACTAAAAAAATTTTTTTAGATCGAGGATGTACTAAAAAAATTTTTTTTAGATCGAGGATGTACTAAAAATTTTTTTTTAGATCGAGGATGTGCTAAAAAAATTTTTTTTAGATCGAGGATGTACTAAAAAATTTTTTTTAAATCGAGGATGTACTAAAAAAAAATTTTTCATATCAAGGATGTACTAAAAAAATTTTTTTTAAATTGAGGATGTACTAAAAAAATTTTTTTTGATCGAGGATGTACTAAAAAATTTTTTGTTAGATCGAGGATGTACTAAAAAAATTTTTTTTTGATCGAGGATGTACTAAAAAAATTTTTTTTAGATCGAGGATGTACTAATAAAATTTTTTTAGATCGAGGATGTACTAAAAAATTTTTTTTCATATCAAGGATGTACTAAAAAAATTTTTTTTACATCGAGGATGTACCAAAAAAATTTTTTTTGATCGAGGATGTACTAAAAAATTTTTTGTTAGATCGAGGATGTACTAAAAAAATTTTTTTTTGATCGAGGATGTACTAAAAAAATTTTTTTTAGATCGAGGATGTACTAATAAAATTTTTTTAGATCGAGGATGTACTAAAAAAATTTTTTTCATATCAAGGATGTACTAAAAAAATTTTTTTACATCGAGGATGTACTAAAAAAATTTTTTTTGATCGAGGATGTACTAAAAAAATTTTTACATATCAAGGATGTACTAAAAAAATTTTTTTAGATCGAGGATGTACTAAAAAATTTTTTCATATCAAGGATGTACTAAAAAAATTTTTTTACATCGAGGATGTACTAAAAAAATTTTTTTTAGATCGAGGATGTACTAAAAAATTTTTTTTGATCGAGAATGTACTAAAAAAATTATTTTAGATCGAGGATGTACTAAAAAAATTTTTTTAGATCGAGGATGTACTAGAAAAATTTTTTTTAAACCGAGGATGTACTAAAAAAATTTTTTTTAGATCGAGGATGTACTAAAAAATTTTTTTAGATCGAGGATGTACTAAAAAAATTTTTTTGATCGAGGATGTACTAAAAAAATTTTTTTTGATCGAGGATGTACTAAAATAATTTTTTATAGATCGAGGATGTACAAAAAAAATTTTTTTAGATCGAGGATGTACTAATAAAAATTTTTTCTTATCAAGGATGTACTAAAAAAATTTTTTTAGATCGAGGATGTACTAAAAAATTTTTTTTTGATCGAGGATGTACTAAAAAAATTTTTTTAGATCGAGGATGTACAAAAAAAATTTTTTTAGATCGAGGATGTACTAAAAAAATTTTTTTTAGATCAAGGATGTACTAAAAAAATTTTTTTATATCGAGGATGTACTAAAAAAATTTTTTTAGATCGAGGATGTACTAAAAAAATTTTTTTAGATCAAGGATGTACTGAAAAATTTTTTTTGATCGAGGATGTACTAAAAAAATTTTGTTTAGATCAAGGATGTACTAAAAAAATTTTTTTAGATCGAGGATGTACTAAAAAAATTTTTTTTTAGATCAAGGATGTACTAAAAAATTTTTTTTGATCGAGAATGTACTAAAAAAATTATTTTAGATCGAGGATGTACTAAAAAAATTTTTTTAGATCGAGGATGTACTAGAAAAATTTTTTTTGAACCGAGGATATACTAAAAAAATTTTTTTTAGATCGAGGATGTACTAAAAAATTTTTTTAGATCGAGGATGTACTAAAAAAATTTTTTTGATCGAGGATGTACTAAAAAAATTTTTTTAGATCGAGGATGTACTAAAAAAATTTTTTTAGATCGAGGATGTACTAATAAAAATTTTTTCTTATCAAGGATGTACTAAAAAAATTTTTTTAGATCGAGGATGTACTAAAAAATTTTTTTTTGATCGAGGATGTACTAAAAAAATTTTTTTAGATCGAGGATGTACAAAAAAAATTTTTTTAGATCGAGGATGTACTAAAAAAATTTTTTTTAGATCAAGGATGTACTAAAAAAATTTTTTTATATCGAGGATGTACTAAAAAAATTTTTTTAGATCGAGGATGTAGTAAAAAATTTTTTTTTGATCGAGGATGTACTAAAAAAATTTTTTTAGATCGAGGATGTACAAAAAAAATTTTTTTAGATCGAGGATGTACTAAAAAAATTTTTTTCATATCAAGGATGTACTAAAAAAATTTTTTTTAGATGGAGGATGTACTAAAAAAAATTTTTTAGATCGAGGATGTGCTAAAAAATTTTTTTTTGTTCAAGGATTCTTTGTCCCATCCAAGCCCGGTGCGCCAAACAACTTGAAGCAGAATGGAATATAGCTCAACCAGCGAACATACATACCTACGAGGAGATACGAAAAGAAGCACTATTAGTCGGCGTGCATTATGTTAATCGACCAACAATTGACTTCTCTAGATTTTCCCGTTGGACGAGGCTGGTCCGCACCGCTGCCTACGTGTTGCGATTTATCCGACACCGGCGCAATCTGTCATCGCGCTCCAGCGTGGGCCTTACGCGGGAAGAGTTAACAAAAGCTGAAATCTTTATCCTTCGTGAAGTGCAGCAGCAAGCGTACCCGGAAGAGTACGTCAAGCTGCAGAAGAATTCACAGGTACCTAGGGGGAGCCCTTTATTCCAGCGAAGCCCCGTACATGAGCGCGGAAGGTCTGTTGAGGATGCACGGAAGGACAGATGGATGCCACATTGCGGAACCGTCAGCTAAGCGACCGATTCTCCTTCCCAAATCGTCATCGATGACATGCATCGGCGGTTCAAACACGGTTGCCAGGAGACGGTCATTAACGAAGTAAGGCAAATGCATGACATTCCGTCGCTTCGATCAACCTGCCGACGAGTGTCCAGAGAGTGTAAGCTGTGCACGCTGCGGAAGTCAAAGCCCACCCCCCCCCACCCCTCCTCAGATGAGCGAGCTCCCAGTCAGTCGTTCTCATACGCTGGCATTGATTGGTTTTTGGCCCGATGATAGTCGTAAACGGACGTAAGTCAGAGAAGCGTTTGGGGGGTTTTGTTTAATTGGGAATTCAGAATTTGGGGCACCAGAGCCCTTATGGAAGGTCAATGCTCCTGCGGCACCACAGCATTCGGCGGGGCATGGGAACGGATGATTCAGTCCGTCAAGCGGATGCTGACAAATACCCGGAACGAGAGACATCCCTCGGATGCAGTCCTGAGCAACGCGCACAGCGAGGTGGAAAAACCTCATTAATGCTCGACCGCTAACGCACGTTCGCTGCGAACAGCGAAGACACGGCGACCCGCTTACGCCTAACCATTTTCTTCGAGGGTCCTCGACAGGTATGAAGCAGTTAGTCAAATGCGACGACTCGCCAGCAGCCCTAACTGGAATAACTGGAAAGCGGCACAAGCTCGGGCAAACGGACGCAGTGGTTCGAACCGACTCCGCCACTAAGGGAAAAACGACATCGTGCTGACCGTTGATGAAACGATGTACCGTAACTGCTGGCCACGGGGGCGTGTTGTCAAAATAACACGATCGAACGACGACGGAGCGGTACGAAGAGCAACAGCGAAAGGAAATCTAATAGAAAGACCCGCGTTCGCCTGGACGTCGAGCCCAAGAGAATCTGCATTGCAACTGCGAAACAAAACGGCTGGTGGACTGTCACCTACGTAACTGCTCGATACTCGGCGGCACTTGAGCGATGGCTCGACACCCAGGCCAAGGCACGTAGGGCGCAAGGGCGAATCATAAGTCCAAATTTTTTTGTTTTATTTGCTTTTGCTAAATCTGATACTGCCGATTGAAAGTCAGATAGTTAGCTAAGAAAATGCCGAAATTGTAGGCTTCTAGGCATTGTATATCTTCGAAGCTAAAAAAAGCTCCAAAAATCAAAAAAGGCTTGCCAAAAAGCTAAAAAATTTCAGCTAGTCAGTCACCCACAATTCAACTTACTATTTTAATAGCGCATTAAGAGGTGTAAAATAGATAAATTATATATCATTAGAAACATAAGCTAGTCTTCTTTTGAGTAAAAGTAAAACAAAAGTTATAACATTTATATAAGCAAATGTTTTTTTGGGCTGTAACTAAATAAAAAACTAAAAAAAAAACCATGTTTTTCGTCTTTGGTAATGAATTACAAAAAAGGTTTAAAATTGTTTATTTCCAATTTTTTGCCTTAAACATACGTTAACATATGATTATGTAATGGATTTGATTTTTGTTTTTTGGTATACGCGCGGTAGCGAACCAAACACAGCGAACAGCGACTGTACTAGTATTGACTAGTTAAGAGCCGTACCAACGAAGCACTGAACTGTTTTTTACAAGCATCAATGCCTGAAATGTAAATTATTTAATTCGCAAAAAGTATTGTTCAATCTTTCTGCTGAATATTTTGCAATATTTTGCAAAATTCACCTTAAAGAGAATATTAACTTGATCGAAGAGTATGATTTTCCTTTGCTTTTTTTTTTAAATAACATTTCCTTCAATGTTTAACGAAATGTAAATGTACAATTTTATGTTTAATTCCATGGCTCACACCACCGTATATAAATTGATATTGATTTGATGTGAAATCCTTGCCTGTTTTGTAACCCAACTGGTGATGGAACTCAGATCTAACATAGACTACCCTTTTTGGTTGCAAATGATTATAGATTTACTCTGCCTGTTACAGACACAGGGATATCATTAAGCATTAAGAAGAGGATAAATCAAAGGACAAAAAAACAGGACTACAGACTAGTAGTGATCCAAATTTGCACAAGAAGGAAGCAGATATAAATTGGCAAAAGGTGAACGTTTCAGAAGCGCTTTATGATTTTTTCCTCTAGCAAAACAGCAAATGAGATTATGTTAATTGTACTATCAAAATTGTTTCTCACGGAGTTGAAACATAATCATTTGCAATGTAGCTACGAAGAGTGAAGCTTTCAATAACTTCTGATTGGTTATTTCTTCCTTTATAAACTAACATTTTAATCAATGTTGGTTTTATATTTGCGTTCAATTCGACAATTGCAATTTTAATGGTGGATGTGCATTTATCTAACACTTAAACTTGAGTTTGATACAATGCATTGACAGAGTAGATAATTTTATAACCTATGCACACCTTTACTTTATTAAGAATTTGTATATGAATTACAGAAAATACAATTTAAATACCAAAAAAGCGAGAGAGAAATATATAGAGATCATGTGATTTGACCTCACGCATTTGTTTTTTTTAGAAACTTTTTTAGGTTTTTCTTAACTGTATTTTTGACTCGATTGAAGCATGCAACATGTTTGCGATTCAAATTCAAATACAAAAAATCGTTATCAATAACACTCTCACCTATCATAGGGATTGAGACAAAATGCACCTGAAACGCAGGAAAAACTACGCCCAGTGGCGCCCTCTGGATGTGCAAAACATCACCAAAATGCTGAAGTTTTGTTATAAAAGAACTTTTACATCTATTTGTGTAGCAAATTGTAGCTTAGTTATGAGAAAAAAAAAATTATTATGACCGCGGTTTGTTCCGCCTTGGCTGCCCCTTGAGTGCATCGGCTTGAGGCGGGGATCAGATCGGGAATTCTTGACCACTTCGTACCATCATCGGCCACTGCCAATCGTCGTGAAAGTTGGGTGGACTCGAGTATTTCTCCGACTCGAAATGCTACCGACTGACGAGATATCGGCGACGATCCGACCCTTAACCAACAGATGACGTCACGAGGGAGACGAGGGATCGAAAGAAATCGCAGCGGGGGACGCTATACCTACAAGAGCGCATTCTATAGATCCACCATTCTTCGGAAAGGTCGGAAGTTTGGCAACTGGTGCCATTCCATTTTCGCTCGCGTCGCAGCTGCAGAATGTTTCGAGTCAGCGTCGTCGTCGACGATTATCTGACGATAGCACGTTGGTAGTCTGAGTTTTACAGACGTCGGGTAGAATGGTGACGTTAGCACGCCAGAAGAGAGTTGAAGCAGACCTTTCAGGAACATCACCCAAGAGACTCAACGGGTCGTAGATCCTCATCATGCGTAACACCTCGCGTGTTTTGTCGGCTGCTTCACTCCCATCAGCACGACGAGCAGATCGTTTCTGGGTGAGATTTTATAGGTAAATGTGCTCGGATTGCGTACATTCGTAATCTCTTTTTCCGTTTTTCGCGTCAGGTGCCAACGTTAACATCTTTCGCTTTTGTCATGAATTCATGACCGCGCATGAATTAGACAGCCAGTTCCTTCCAGTTCGAAGCCGCGTTGGGAATGTATACTTCGCACATCGTTTGCCAGCCAGCCTTATGGCTTCTTCTTCTTCTGCAGTTTCGACACTCGCCAGCATATGTAGCTCATCCAACAGAATGCTCTTCGACTGTGCATTCGAAGGCAGGAGAAAATTCGGCTTTAAATCGCTCAGCATTCAGGTTTTTCACGTAGTGCGCGGCACCAAATGTCATCACGGTCACAATGACACATACACGTCTGGAGCTCGGTCTGACCATGGCCACCTGGAAGAAGAACATTTGCTCGATGTCTCCTACTACTACGCCCTCTCGGAATTCTCTGAATTTTGTACAAAAACTGCTATAGAAGCTCAGACCCGCTGATCTGAGAGTCCCTTGAGCGGAAACGTGTTTAGGACCTAGCACCGTTTACCTTTGGAAGGCAGCAGCAGCGTCAAAAAGCGTTGTTGGGATTCATGGCCGGGAAAATTGGGTAAATTACCAAATCTGTATCGTACTTTTCCGATAGTTCTCTCGACGTGAGCCTTTTCTCTCGTACTCATGCATTGATTTCTCAACAATGGCAGCTCTCAACACCGGGTTCTTTTTGTCATTTCTTCGAAGCGTTCCATCGTTTTACTTGCCGGTAGCAGGACTGTGCTGTATTTTCCCCAGCTCGTAAGCTCATAGTTTCATATCTCGATCGCCCTTCAAACGGGGGTTTCTCGCAGTCAAAATATCCAACGCTTGTTGATCTTCTTTAGAACCTACGGGATGAGTTCCTTTAGCTGCATATCGATTATTGCATCGCCGTTGTTGTCCATACACACACGGACACATCTGCGGTCTAATGGTGGTTGAGAATCTCGTTCCTATCAGCGGGGTTTTTTTTTTTTTGGTAAGAACCGTAGACGTTTTGGCCGCCCTTCCTGGTTCATTCGAATGGCCCGCTCGATACGTAAGCGGATGACCTAGTGGGGCAGTTGTCATTTACCAATGAGAAACGCTAGGTGTAATACTCGTGTATGAGGTCAGTTTATGAGGCCGGACAGGTGCTCTGAAGTTTCTGTGCGCTGTAGGCTCTGTTTTGGTAGCGCCAGGCCTGTCCACGGCAAATGTACATTGGGCGGTAGAAATATTCTCAACGACACCCTACTTGATTTTTTGCTCCTCTCTTTTCTGATTTCCGGTCCACCAGACCAGAGAATTCCCCATTCTTCTACCAAAGCTTGTTCTGTGAAGGTGGCTAATGAACCGTCGTCCAGGAACGCCAACGCTGGTGTTGTTCGAGCCATTTTCGACACAGACGCATCTCACGCACTGTTGTGCCAGCGGGCGTCCCCGATATCCGTTGCCAGAAAATCGGGCCAGCTTTCTACTTTGGCGCATTGAATGCTGGCACACTGCTGGTTGTGAAGGTCCGGGTCGCCAGATGCCGCATCTCACGTGTCGATGTTGTCTGCTTTCGCTGAACCCCGCGGAGTGTACACCGACGAAATGCTCACCAATGCTGGCTGCTTCCACCACTAGATGACTCAGCCAGTCGTTGAAGCGAAAGTCGAAAGCGTAACGTGACCCAAGCTGATTCGATGGCATCCCCCAGTTGAGCTTCAGCGACTGTTCGCCCAAGATGTTTCAACCTTAACGAACACTTGGTTTCGTCGAGGAGTTGTTTGTTTGAGGAGTTGTCCAGCGAGTGATGATTTGAGTGAATGGTGAGTTGCCACTCCCGCGAGTGGCACTCAAAAAGTTGTATAAAAAAGGAAGAAAATTAAAGGAATGGCCTCTCTCTTTGCTTTCTCTTGACTTTCTACACCACAACAGCAGCGAAATTGTTAATAAAGTGATCCGAAACTTACCGCGAACGTTCAGCGACGATGGCAAGCGCGTTCCGTCAGCTCGTTTAATAACGCCACATTACACACGTATTCATCCAGCCCTGGGGCCGTGATAGTCGCGCAGAGGTTCTGAACACCGCGACACCAAAGTCGATGAGCGTTTCGAGACGTGCCATGCTTGGGCGCTGGCATTGCTCGCCTGTTGGCCTGTTTACCAGGGAGTGAACAATAATCTCAGGACGTCCGAAAAGCATTCTAAGCGTGGAAATCTGAGCTCTAATGCGCTCCCCCTTTTAGGGCCTTCTGCAGTCGGTCATAGTTTTAGCCGCACGTCTCCGTGGTGTACTCGCAGGAGGCATAGAAACGTTGGCCATTCTTCGGGATTGCCTGTGAACGTCGGCAGATCCCGCTTTCTCCCTTGCCGGGCGATGTACTGTGTCGGCGAGATATCAAAGGCTGAGAACTCGTTCGCCTAAGATCCATCCTGAAACGATACTCACACGTGATGGCGCGTGAGTCGTTCTCTGGTGATCCGTTGCTTCGATGGATTGGATCAAGCGGTTCGTTCGTTCGCTTCCCTGGCTTGCTGTACCAACTCCTGGTATCGAAACAGTGTCGCTTCCACTAGCTGAACTGCGGACAGTTGTCGCACTGTGGAATTCGCGGTCGGGTTTGGTACATCGTTTTCGAGGATTCATTCTCAGTCTGGTGTTCACCGATTCACAAGCAGAAAAGTGAGTGAATTTTGTCGAAAATGTTGGAGTTTGGCTCCAACTTAAAGTTCGTATTAATAAACTCTACTCTGACGTGTTCTTTTAACTCGCTCTTCCACTAACACTTTATTCCAGTCAATTGATTGGGTTGGGTCGTTCTTTTAAGCGCGCGCGGTGCGATGGTGGTGTTCAAAAAAAATCCACGTCTTATCGCTTCGGTTTTTGCCGTTGAAATTTGTTTAACTCCAATGGCCCCCTCGCGATGGCCGGTTTTTTTTTTCCCGCGTCATCTCTGCGATGTTTCCCTGTCCCTTCGGTGACGACACTCTTATCCTGTCTCCTACCAGTCAGTGCCGTTACGTCAGGTAAACAAACAAACAAACGCCGAATTGTCTGTAACAGGTGTACTAAAAAAAATTTATTTTGTTCAAGGATGTACTAAAAAAATTTTTTTGATTGAGGATGTACTAAAAAAATTTTTTTTAGATCGAGGATGTACTAAAAAAATTTTTTTTCATATCAAGGATGTACTAAAAAAATTTTTTTCATATCAAGGATGTTCTAAAAAAACTTTTTTTCAGATCGAGGATGTACTAAAAAATTTTTTTTAGATCGAGGATGTACTAAAAAAATTTTTTTAGATCGAGGATGTACTAAAAAAATTTTTTCATATCAAGGATGTACTAAAAAAATTTTTTTTAGATCGAGGATGTAATAAAAAAATTTTTTTTGATCAAAGATGCACTAAAAAAATTTTTTTTAGATCGAGGATGTACTAAAAAAATTTTTTTTATATCGAGGATGTACTAAAAAAATTTTTTTTGATCGAGGATGTACTAAAAATTTTTTTTAGATCGAGGATGTACTAAAAAAATTTTTTTTAGATCGAGGGTGTACTAAAAAAATTTTTTTTGATCGAGGATGTACTAAAAAATTGTTTTTAGATCAAGGATGTACTAAAAAAATTTTTTTCATATCAAGGATGTACTAAAAAATTTTTTTTTTGATCGAGGATGTACTAAAAAAATTTTTTTTGATCGAGGACGTACTAAAAAAAATTTTTTTAGATCGAGGATGTATTAAAAAAATTTTTTTTGATCGAGGATGTACTAAAAAAATGTTTTTCATATCGAGGATGTACTAAAAAAATTTTTTTTGATCGAGGATGTACTAAAAAAATTTTTTATAGATCGAGGATGTACTTAAAAAAATTTTTTTCATATCGAGGATGTACTAAAAAAATTTTTTTTAGATCGAGGATGTACTAAAAAAATTTTTTTTAGATCGAGGATGTACTAAAAAAATTTTTTTTGTTCGAGGATGTACTAAAAAATTTTTTTTAGATCGAGGATGTACTAAAAAAATTTTTTTTGATCGAGGATGTACTAAAAAAATTTTTTTTAGATCGAGGATGTACTAAAAAATTTTTTTTAGATCGAGGATGTACTAAAAAAATTTTTTTTGATCGAGGATGTACTTAAAAAAATTTTTTTCATATCGAGGATGTACTAAAAAAATTTTTTTTAGATCGAGGATGTACTAAAAAAATTTTTTTTAGATCGAGGATGTACTAAAAAAATTTTTTTTGTTCGAGGATGTACTAAAAAATTTTTTTTAGATCGAGGATGTACTAAAAAAATTTTTTTTGATCGAGGATGTACTAAAAAAATTTTTTTTAGATCGAGGATGTACTAAAAAATTTTTTTTAGATCGAGGATGTACTAAAAAAATTTTTTTTGATCGAGGATGTACTAAAAAAATTTTTTTTCATATCGAGGATGTACTAAAAAAATTTTTTTTAGATCGAGGATGTACTAAAAAAATTTTTTTCGATCGAGGATGTACTAAAAAAATTTTTTTAGATCGAGGATGTACTAAAAAAAATTTTTTTACATCGAGGATGTACTAAAAAATTTTTTTTTATCGAGGATGTACTAAAAAAATTTTTTTCATATCAAGGATGTACTAAAAAAATTTTTTTTAGATCGAGGATGTACTAAAAAAATTTTTTTTGATCGAGGATGTACTAAAAAATTTTTTTTTGATCGAGGATGTACTAAAAAAATTTTTTTCATATCAAGGATGTACTAAAAAAATTTTTTTTAGATCGAGGATGTACTAAAAAAATTTTTTTTGATCGAGGATGTACTAAAAAATTTTTTTTGATCGAGGATGTACTAAAAAAATTTTTTCATATCAAGGATGTACTAAAAAAATTTTTTTTAGATCGAGGATGTACTAAAAAATTTTTTTAGATCGAGGATATACTAAAAAAATTTTTTTCATATCAAGGATGTACTAAAAAAATTTTTTTTAGATCGAGGATGTACTAAAAAAATTTTTTTTAGATCGAGGATGTACTAAAAAAATTTTTTTTGATCGAGGATGTACTTAAAAAATTTGTTTAGATCAAGGATGTACTAAAAAAAATTTTTTCATATCAAGGATGTACTAAAAAAATTTTTTTTAGATCGAGGATGTACTAAAAAAATTTTTTTAGATCGAAGATGTACTAAAAAATTTTTTTTAGATCGAGGATGTACTAAAAAAATTTTTTTTAGATCGAGGATGTACTAAAAAAATTTTTTCATATCAAGGATGTACTAAAAAAATTTTTTTTAGATCGAGGATGTAATAAAAAAATTTTTTTTGATCAAAGATGCACTAAAAAAATTTTTTTAGATCGAGGATATACTAAAAAAATTTTTTTCATATCAAGGATGTACTAAAAAAATTTTTTTTAGATCGAGGATGTACTAAAAAAATTTTTTTTAGATCGAGGATGTACTAAAAAAATTTTTTTTGATCGAGGATGTACTTAAAAAATTTGTTTAGATCAAGGATGTACTAAAAAAAATTTTTTCATATCAAGGATGTACTAAAAAAATTTTTTTTAGATCGAGGATGTACTAAAAAAATTTTTTTAGATCGAAGATGTACTAAAAAATTTTTTTTAGATCGAGGATGTACTAAAAAAATTTTTTTTAGATCGAGGATGTACTAAAAAAATTTTTTCATATCAAGGATGTACTAAAAAAATTTTTTTAGATCGAGGATGTAATAAAAAAATTTTTTTTGATCAAAGATGCACTAAAAAAATTTTTTTTAGATCGAGGATGTACTAAAAAAATTTTTTTTATATCGAGGATGTACTAAAAAAATTTTTTTTGATCGAGGATGTACTAAAAATTTTTTTTAGATCGAGGATGTACTAAAAAAATTTTTTTTAGATCGAGGGTGTACTAAAAAAATTTTTTTTGATCGAGGATGTACTAAAAAATTGTTTTTAGATCAAGGATGTACTAAAAAAATTTTTTTCATATCAAGGATGTACTAAAAAATTTTTTTTTTGATCGAGGATGTACTAAAAAAATTTTTTTTGATCGAGGACGTACTAAAAAAATTTTTTTAGATCGAGGATGTACTAAAAAAATTTTTTTTAGATCGAGAATGTACTAAAAAAATTTTTTTCATATCAAGGATGTACTAAAAAAATTTTTTTTAGATCGAGGATGTACTAAAAAAATTTTTTTTGATCTAGGATGTACTAAAAAAATTTTTTTTAGATCGAGGATGTACTGAAAAAATGTTTTTTAGATCGAGGATGTACTTAAAAAATTTTTTTTGATCGAGGATGTACTAAAAGAATTTTTTTTAGATCGAGGATGTACTAAAAAAATTTTTTTAGATCGAGGATGTACTAAAAAAATTTTTTTTGATCGAGGATGTACTAAAATAATTTTTTTTAGATCGAGGATGTACTAAAAAAATTTTTTTTAGATCGAGGATGTACTAAAAAAATTTTTTTTGATCGAGGATGTACTAAAAAAATTTTTTTCATATCAAGGATGTACTAAAAAAATTTTTTTTAGATCGAGGATGTACTAAAAAAATTTTTTTTGATCGAGGACGTACTAAAAAAATTTTTTTAGATCGAGGATGTACTAAAAAAATTTTTTTTAGATCGAGAATGTACTAAAATAATTTTTTTCATATCAAGGATGTACTAAAAAAATTTTTTTTAGATCGAGGATGTACTAAAAAAATTTTTTTTGATCTAGGATGTACTAAAAAAATTTTTTTTAGATCGAGGATGTACTGAAAAAATGTTTTTTAGATCGAGGATGTACTTAAAAAATTTTTTTTGATCGAGGATGTACTAAAATAATTTTTTTTAGATCGAGGATGTACTAAAAAAATTTTTTTAGATCGAGGATGTACTAAAAAAATTTTTTTTGATCGAGGATGTACTAAAAAAATTTTTTTCATATCAAGGATGTACTAAAAAAATTTTTTTTAGATCGAGGATGTACTAAAAACATTTTTTTTGATCGAGGACGTACTAAAAAAATTTTTTTAGATCGAGGATGTACTAAAAAAATTTTTTTTAGATCGAGAATGTACTAAAAAAATTTTTTTTGATCGAGGATGTACTAAAAAAATTTTTTTCATATCAAGGATGTACTAAAAAAATTTTTTTTAGATCGAGGATGTACTAAAAACATTTTTTTTGATCGAGGACGTACTAAAAAAATTTTTTTTAGATCGAGGATGTACTGAAAAAATGTTTTTTAGATCGAGGATGTACTTAAAAAATTTTTTTTGATCGAGGATGTACTAAAATAATTTTTTTTAGATCGAGGATGTACTAAAAAAATTTTTTTAGATCGAGGATGTACTAAAAAAATTTTTTTTGATCGAGGATGTACTAAAATAATTTTTTTTAGATCGAGGATGTACTAAAAAAATTTTTTTTAGATCGAGGATGTACTAAAAAAATATCTTTCTGATCAAGGACGATCCATAAAAATTTTTTTTTTGATCAAGGACGATCCGAAAAGGGACGATGCGAAAAGGGACGATCCGAAAAGGGTGGATCCGACGCCTCCTGAAGGCTTATGTAGGCTCTCCTCCCCAACTCCTACTCAATTCGCCGGCGACGTACAGAACGTTAACTTTGCCGTCTAAATATCCAAGCTTGGGGGTACACGGGGAAACCCACCCCCTTCGGGCGGATGGTCGAACAAGGCTGAATTGAGAGGGGGAATTGGACCCGCTACCCGCTAGTAGTTCATCCCCGAGCGTCTGTTCCCCCTTGTCAGGGGCGACTGTACACTCTGTCGTTGGAGCTAGGATGCGTGTAAAAATGCAACGAATAGTCACCAAGTAGAAAACCCGATATGGACCAATCATGCCAGCACCCCCGGCAACGGAAAAAAACGGACTAACGATTGGAAGTTCGGTCCATGTGGAACTGCGGGTCGCTTTGTTGCGCGCGCAAAGGGATCGGTTTGAAACTAATTTGCAGCTTTGCAACTGTCACTTGTGGAAGGCATCGGTATCGTTTGCCCAAATAAACACAACATTGAGGACAGAAAGGGGGCGCGATACAAGCGCGACAGGATACAAACGCGCGTCGGTCATAAAAAAAAGTCGGTTGAACGCAAAAAAACCATAGCAAAAAAAACACCGAACCAAAGCGGGGTTTGGGTTTATCGCAAAAATGAAGACGGCAATTAAACGGGACAGGAAATCAAAAGGACTCATTCATGTAAGCGCAAAAAAAAACAAAGTAGAATTCTCCAGAAAGTAGCATCATAACGGTTGGAAATATCCAACATTCAATGCATCGATGTTTTTTTGAATGTTTTCGGTAGGCTGCAGGATGCAGGAATTCCCAGCAACAAATCGAGGTACATTCATACGCCTCTACAAATCTGTATGTGCGTACGGGAAACAGCAGTAAGAAAAGGAAGCAGACAGCTAGGTTTTAAGAAACTCTACTATATAAGGACCGTGTATTTGTAAGTAATAAAGCAGATTCAATCAAGAGCTCACACGCGCAGGAGGAGGTTATCTTTCATTTTCGATACGCTTTCCTCGCGCACACAGCACGCGGTTGTTTGCTCACGCCAAAACCCAAAAACAATGTTTGAGTATAAATAAAGTCGATTTTGAGCTGGACAAACGAGACAGACACAGTCCGAACAAGCAAACCAAATGCTTCGTGTTTTCGATTCAAGAAGCTTTGAGTGAGAGTTTGGCCCCTACCCAAGAGAAGGCCTCAAAGACCTCTCCAACATTCCAGTAATGTAGGAAAAAGATTCTCTTCTAGATTTTGCCAACGACGACGATCCTGGACGATCAGATCCATGAAAGCTGGCGACCGATTTTGTAATATTACATGGCGACCGTGACTTCAGTCTGCAAACCTTCAAATTGCGAAGTGGACCGTGATGTTTAAGTGCAATCCTCTGATATATTACATGGCACGATATATTACATATCGGATATATTACATACGGATATAAACTGTGAAATGCAACTATAAGTGAAGTGTGAGTACAAAAATGGGTAACTCCGGTGCTAAGCCTGAAGCAAGAGTTACAGGAGATCATGACATCACGATCATCCAAAACCAAGAAGCCCATACGGACCAGCACATTTCGCAAGAACAAAAATTGAACTTATTATGCATATTGGTAGCAACGTTATTAATTATCGAAATTGGATCAGTGGTGTATAACCAACTAAAGACCAAAGCAAAGAAACAAGCAATGAAGGCAATTCTGCCTCAATAAAGAAAAAAGTTGGCAGCACAAGGCAATAAATCAATGAAAGCGCTTATGCTACAAAACACGTAGTAACAGTGACCAAAGCGTAACACAGTGGACAAAGTGCTGGAACAAAAAAAAATATATATAAAGTGCTTATTTGACAAAGTGACAATTTTACTAGCACCATATAAAAAGGGCCCAAGTGAGTGAAAACATCATTCAGCCGCAGATAAGCAACAACAACGAGCACGATGAACAACAAGCAGGGCCCCATGGACATCACCGAAGCAATCGAAGACAGCGCAGAATATCAGGAGTGGGAAAGATGGGTCGTCAGAACCTGCGGCCAAACAGATACCGAGGTAAAGAACCTAACACTTCAAGTGTTAGACGAAATAATTAAGCTCACTGGCGACGAGTTCCAAGAAGCGTTTGAGGAATGGGCAAATGCTGTAAACAAATATAAAAAATTCGAGATAAACAACAAAGCAATGTACGCTACACTGGCTGACCTCCAATACGAGGTAATCAATAAAATATTGGAAAAATAAAAAAAAAAAAAAATATTTTTTTTTAAACGAAAGAAAGAAACATAATTAAATAGTTAGCGCGAAAAGAAGAAGAAATCATTACCAAATGAAGGTAATAGAATTACACATCCAAGCACTAAAACTGACTTTGAACACACTAAAGAAAAATCCGAACAGAAAGAATAGGTATAGAACATTAGTAGAAAAATTAAATAGAAGCAAAATATCATATAACACCATTTTAGAAAACTTGGACAGCCTCAAGGAATCACACCAAGAATTTGAATTAAAAATTACTAGGACTATATACGGTGAAATAAAAACCATCATAGACAGCAAGATTCTAGAAGCAGGAAGGCTTTCCTTCAAAACAACAGCGAACATAATAAATAATCTTACAAAACTTAGGAAAACTATACAAAAATCAAAAATGGCGACATTCGATTTAAAAACAGCATCGTCAATAGTTCAGACGTATAATGGATCGGCAGAAAATTTAGACATTTTCATAGACTCAGCTAAACGTCTGCAAGAATATAACCCAGGAGTCCAGGAAGAGATATTAATAAGATTCATCAGGACTAGAATAACAGGTAAAGCAAGAATAGGACTACCTAAAACCCTAAATAGTTTGGACAGTCTACTACAGGATATAAAATCAAGATGCGAAGAAAAAACGACCCCAGACCGAATCATTGCCACTCTTAAATCAATCAAGCCAAAAGAAACAAAGCCTCTATGCGATGAAATTGAACTACTAACCGCAAAATTAAAAGGCATGTATCTTGACCAGCTCTGTTGGCAGGGTTGCAGCAATACTACACTGATACGGGAATGGATCCGAAAGCTTCCAGGAAGATAACATAGGCGCTCCATTTCCCTACACCTACCCAATACGTCCGCGACGTACAGAGCGGTAACATTCGTCTCTCCGAATATCTGAGCTTGGGTATACGTCTGTTCCCCCATGTCAGAGGCGGCTGGTTCTCTCTCTCTCTCTTTTGTCCTGGCTTCACACGGGACTTTAGAACAGCTGTGAAGCATAGGCCGTCCACCGTGGCCTTGCAAGCCTTGGCCCACCAATACAAAAGCAAACGCGCAGAAACCAAGAAGGTAATTCGATTCGGAACGACGGCAAACGACCTCCGCAACGGAAAAAGGAACTAACGATGGGAAACTTAGAACATGTGGAACTGCAGATCCCTCACAGCACCCGGAAGTACCCGCGGCTTCGGGGAGTAGTAGCACTTCAAGACCGCGGACCGCTTGAAGGGAGTCTCGGAGCGCCGATGATGATAAGGACACCTTTTAATACACAGCTTTTAGAAGGGAGTACGAATCGCTGGCCACAACACGACGTCAAGAGTGTCATCGCTGGGACTTCAAACGCTCAGGTCGGACGGGACGGGAGGAAGCATTTCAAACCAACGATTGGAAGCTTTAGTGTCCACCAGCTGACGAACATGACCATTCGCAGCACCTTCTTCTTCTTCTTTCAACACCTCGCACCTCGATTCAGGTACACCTGGAGACGCAACACCACAGCAGACATATTCCCAGACATATTGACCACGTTCTCCATTGAGATGGAAGGCACTTCTCGGACGACATTATCGAGAGGAGCGCAACTCACGTCGACTTGGACCACTTCCTGGGCATGGTCAAGCGACGGCAGAAACGCCAAGCGTAGCGACGTAGGCCCAAGGCTCAATACAGATCGGCTGAAGGCTGCCTGATGTGGCGAAAGACCGAGACACTAGGAATGATACGGCCACGAGGCCAGAAAAACGGGAGTGGTTTGATGACGAGTGAAGAGACGAGCACTATCCGAGAAGACTATAGACGACTGAGAAAACGTATAGACGACTGAGAAGGCAGCATCTTCGCCGACTCTTCCAGAAGACAAGAAGCGTCGCTTTCGAGGAGAACCGACGAACAACTGGACATGGAACAGCTCTCTCTCAGTCGAGGGGAAATCTCGCCAGTTCTATAACAGGTTGAAGAAGAAGACACAAGGCGGCTTCATGGCAACATTCTTACGGGAATCTCGAGCGAGAGGTGGAAGTGCTACTTGAACGGGCATCTGAACGGAGCGGAATTAGGTGGAGTCCAGCAGAATCGAACAGCACATTAGCCGAGAGGCAGATGACGAGGTGCTCCCACCAACTTTGGAAGAAGTCACTAGCACCATCAAGCAGCTGAAACACAACAAAGCAGCTGGCAGCGATGGTCTAGCGGCAGAACTATTCAAGATGGGTTTGGTTGAGGCTTGCCGTTAATATGCACCAGCTGATTGCGAAAATCTGGGAGCAGGAAAGGATACCGGATGAGCTGAAAGCTGAGTACTGAGAAGCTGTACAGTGAAGGGGTGACAGAATGGACTGAGCAAACCTTCAAAAATCCTATCGACTGAGCAAAGCAACAAAATCCTATCGCAGATACTCTTTTGCAGACTCGCTAAAGATTTCGTCGGAAGCTACCCAGGCTGGGTTTGTTGGAAGCTACCAGATCTCATCACTCTACGGCAGATCCTCCAGTAAATGCCGAGAGCACCAGATCCAGACGCATCATCTCTTTCGTCGACTTCAAGGCGGCCTATGACACCATCGATCGGCTGGAGCTATGGAACGCCAGGCAGCAGTACGGATTCCCTTTGGGGAAGCTGGTACGGCTGTTAAGGGCCACCTTGGATAGGGTACATGCTTTCGGAGCCGTTTTGCTGTTTAACATCGCGCTCTGGAAGGTGTCAAGCGAGAGAAGCGCTGGCTTCGTTCATCCGTGGCACGATATTCACCCGCTGCCTCCAATTCCTGGGCTTCATCGGACGGGACATCGACATCATCGGACGGGACATCTGTGGCAGTTATGCGAGGCGTATACTCGACTGAAACGCGAGGCCGCGGTTGGATTGGTTCAATTGGATCAATGCGTCGAAGACCAAGTACCTGCTTGCCGGTGGCTCTGTTCGGGATAGAGCCCGACTTGGAAACAGAGTAGCAGTTGATGGTGACGATCTTGAGGTGGTAGAGGAATTCTGCTACCTTGGTACGATCGTCACTTCGGACAATAATGTGAACAGCGAAATTCGAAGACGCATTGTTCAGGGAAATCGTGCCTACTATGGGCTCCATAAACTCTTGCGATCCAGAAGACTCCAGCAACACACGAAATGCACGATATATCGCACACTGATACGCCCGGTAGTCCTCTATGGCCATGAGTCTTGGACGATACGGGCGGAGGACGCCAACGCTCTCGCCATTTTCGAGCGACGGGTGCTACGGACTATCTTTGGCGGTATTTGTGAGCAGGGCGTGTGGAGAAGGAGAAGAATGAACCAAGAACTAGCTGAGCTGTATGGTGAGCCGAAGAATGCTGACGGTGGCGAAGGTCGGCAGAATACGGTGGTTTGGGGCATGTCATGAGGATGCCGGACTCATGCCCCACCAAGAAGGTGCTCGTCAGCGACCCGTTCGGCACGAGGCGCAGAGGAGCGCAGCGAGTTCGGTGGCTGGACCAAGTGGAGCAGGACCTGTCGGAGATTGGGTGCAGCCGGGGGTGGAGGAGAGCAGTCCTGGACCGAGTTTCCTGGAAACTGATTGGCAACCTGGCCATGTCAGCACGACGTGCTCAACTACGAGCGGGCCAAGAAAGAAGAAGAAGACCTCGTTGAGAGAGGAAACCAAGTCTATCCCTGATAGTCTTCGCTGGACGACATTTCCTAGCATTGTTTTGTGGAAAAGTATGGCCATTTGAAAAAAAAACCAATTTTATACTGACGGATCCTCATCAGAGCTCGGCATTGGTTTTGGCGTATTTAATTTATCATTCGAAGCGTTCGTCAAACTACGCCAACCATGCTCAATATATGTAGCGGAGCTCGCCGCAATCTTTTACGCCTTCTTGATTGTAAGTGCTTGTCCTCCGGATGAATGTTTCATTTTCTCCGACAGTTTGAGCGCTGTCGAAGCATTAAAATCCGTAAAGGCTATTAAGAGCCCAGACTATTTTGTAAGAGAAATACCTAAGGTCCTAGGCTCATTGTTCGAAAAATCATTCCGCATATCTCTTGTTTGGGTGCCTTCTCATTGCGGTATCCTAGGGAATGAAAAGGCAGACCAAATGGGCCAAAAAGTGCCCCACTCTCGCTCTGCATGGCACGTTGGCAGAGTATGTGGGACGCTGACGAGCTTGGGAGGTTTCTGTACGTTCGATCACTCCTCAAGTTTCCTTGAAGCCCTGGTTCTCTGGCGTTCCTGGAGATCGTGCGTTCATTCGAATGATGTCTAGACTTAGGTCCAACCATTTCGCATTGGGCACACATCACCAGCGTATAGGACAGGTCGACTCGAGGGTATGTGGCTGTGGCGTCGGATTTCACGATTTGGATCATCTTCTATGGTCCTGCGTGGAATACGACGCTGCAAGACCCTCCTTGTTGGACGCAGTTCGAAGCATAGGAAGACTTGCTGATACCCCGATTCGAGATCTCCTGGGAGGCTCAGATGTAGCCTACCTCAGGGTAATTTTTGAATTTTCCTTTCCCCTCCTATGTTGGTATTTACGGCATATATGTTGTATCTCGCTTGTACGTATGAGGATGTATGAATGTATGAATGAATGGTAGAATGAATGAGTACGATGCGTGGTTGTTGTGGATACGATGTGGCATGGTCAGTCGCTGCAGACCGGAACGACCAGGAGGAACATCATCCCTACACACATGAGGCGCAAGAGAGAATCGGCAGAAAAGGATAATTCATATATAAATATATGTACATGTGTATATGTGTATATGTTTATATATGAACATATATATATATGACCGATCAATGGCCATCCAAACGTATCGTCGTTGTCAACCCCCGGCTCAGACCCCCCGCTCGAAAAGGAACACACACATTTGGATGACGGAATGATTAGCAGCTGCACAACCGCGTACACCCGGGATAAGGTGCCTCTTTCACGGTTCGGAGAAGGAAATGTCTTCCAACCAATGTGAATTGCGGTTTACTTTAAGTTTAGACTTAAGATAATAGTTATAAGCAATACGGCCTGGCCGTCATTAATGAATAAAAAAAAAACAAAAAGGATGTACTAAAAAAATTTTTTTCATATCAAGGATGTACTAAAACAATTTTTTTAGATCGAGGATGTACTAAAAAAATTTTTTTTAGATCGAGCATGTACTAAAAAAATTTTTTTAGATCGAGGATGTACTAAAAAATTTTGTATAGATCGAGGATGTACTAAAAAAATTTATTTAGATCGAGGATGTACTAAAAAAATTTTTTTAAATCGAGGATGTACTAAAAAAATTTTTTTTAAATCGAGGATGTACTAAAAAAATTTTTTTAGATCGAGGATGTACTAAAAAAAATTTTTTCATATCAAGGATGTACTAAAAAAATTTTTTTTAGATCGAGGATGTACTAAAAAAATTTTTTTAGATCGAGGATGTACTAAAAAAATTTTTTTAAATCGAGGATGTACTAAAAAAATTTTTTTAGATCGAGGATGTACTAAAAAAATTTTTTTTAGGTCGAGGATGTACTAAAAAAATTTTTTTCATATCAAGGATGTACTAAAAAAAATTTTTTTAAATCGAGGATGTACTAAAAAAATTTTATTTAGATCGAGGATGTACTAAAAAAATTTTTTTAGATCGAGGATGTACTAAAAAAAATTTTTTCATATCAAGCATGTACTAAAAAAATTTTTTTTAGATCAAGGATGTACTAAAAAAATTTTTTTTAGATCGAGGATGTACTAAAAAATTTTTTTTAGATCGAGGATGTACTAAAAAAATTTTTTTTAGATCAAGGATGTACTAAAAAAATTTTTTTAGATCGAGGATGTACTAAAAAAATTTTTTTCATATCAAGGATGTACTAAAAAAAATTTTTTTATATCGAGGATGTACTAAAAAATTTTTTTAAATCGAGGATGTACTAAAAAAATTTTTTTAGATCGAGGATGTACTAAAAAAAATTTTTTCATATCAAGGATGTACTAAAAAAATTTTTTTTAGATCGAGGATGTACTAAAAAAATTTTTTTAGATCGAGGATGTACTAAAAAAATTTTTTTAAATCGAGGATGTACTAAAAAAATTTTTTTAGATCGAGGATGTACTAAAAAAATTTTTTTTAGGTCGAGGATGTACTAAAAAAATTTTTTTAGATCGAGGATGTACTAAAAAAATTTTTTTTAGGTCGAGGATGTACTAAAAAAATTTTTTTAGATCGAGGATGTACTAAAAAAATTTTTTTTAGATCGAGGATGTACTAAAAAAATTTTTTTAAATCGAGGATGTACTAAAAAAATTTTTTTTAAATCGAGGATGTACTAAAAAAATTTTTTTAGATCGAGGATGTACTAAAAAAATTTTTTTTAGATCGAGGATGTACTAAAAAAATTTTTTTAGGTCGAGGATGTACTAAAAAAATTTTTTTTAGGTCGAGGATGTACTAAAAAAATTTTTTAGATCGAGGATGTACTGAAAAAATTTTTTTTAAATCGAGGATGTACTAAAAAAATTTTTTTAGATCGAGGATGTACTAAAAAAATTTTTTTTAAATCGAGGATGTACTAAAAAATTTTTTTTAAATCGAGGATGTACTAAAAAAATTTTTTAGATCGAGGATGTACTAAAAAAATTTTTTTTAAATCGAGGATGTACTAAAAAAATTTTTTTAGATCGAGGATGTACTAAAAAAATTTTTTTTAGATCGAGGATGTACTAAAAAATTTTTTTTAAATCGAGGATGTACTAAAAAAATTTTTTTAAATCGAGGATGTACTAAAAAAATTTTTTTTAAATCGAGGATGTACTAAAAAAATTTTTTTAGATCGAGGATGTACTAAAAAAATTTTTTTAAATCGAGGATGTACTAAAAAAATTTTTTTTAAATCGAGGATGTACTAAAAAAATTTTTTTAGATCGAGGATGTACTAAAAAAATTTTTTTTAAATCGAGGATGTACTAAAAAAATTTTTTTAGATCGAGGATGTACTAAAAAAATTTTTTTTAGGTCGAGGATGTACTAAAAAAATTTTTTTAGATCGAGGATGTACTAAAAAAATTTTTTTTAAATCGAGGATGTACTAAAAAAATTTTTTTAGATCGAGGATGTACTAAAAAATTTTTTTTTAAATCGAGGATGTACTAAAAAATTTTTTCTAGATCGAGGATGTACTAAAAAAAATTTTTTCATATCAAGGATGTACTAAAAAAATTTTTTTAGATCGAGGATGTACTAAAAAAATTTTTTTTAGGTCGAGGATGTACTAAAAAAATTTTTTTAGATCGAGGATGTACTAAAAAAATTTTTTTTAGGTCGAGGATGTACTAAAAAAATTTTTTTAGATCGAGGATGTACTAAAAAAATTTTTTTTAGATCAAGGATGTACTAAAAAAATTTTTTTAAATCGAGGATGTACTAAAAAAATTTTTTTTAAATCGAGGATGTACTAAAAAAATTTTTTTAGATCGAGGATGTACTAAAAAAATTTTTTTTAGATCGAGGATGTACTAAAAAAATTTTTTTAGATCGAGGATGTGCTAAAAAAATTTTTTTTAGATCGAGGATGTACTAAAAAATTTTTTTTAAATCGAGGATGTACTAAAAAAAATTTTTTCATATCAAGGATGTACTAAAAAAATTTTTTTTAGATCGAGGATGTACTAAAAAAATTTTTTTTAGATCGAGGATGTACTAAAAAAATTTTTTTAAATCGAGGATGTACTAAAAAAATTTTTTTAAATCGAGGATGTACTAAAAAAATTTTTTTTAAATCGAGGATGTACTAAAAAAATTTTTTTTAGATCGAGGATGTACTAAAAAAATTTTTTTTAGATCGAGGATGTACTAAAAAAATTTTTTTAGATCGAGGATGTACTAAAAAAATTTTTTTTAGATCGAGGATGTACTAAAAAATTTTTTTTAAATCGAGGATGTACTAAAAAAAATTTTTTCATATCAAGGATGTACTAAAAAAATTTTTTTAGATCGAGGATGTACTAAAAAAATTTTTTTTAGATCGAGGATGTACTAAAAAATTTTTTTTAAATCGAGGATGTACTAAAAAAAATTTTTTCATATCAAGGATGTACTAAAAAAATTTTTTTTAGGTCGAGGATGTACTAAAAAAATTTTTTTAGATCGAGGATGTACTAAAAAAATTTTTTTTAAATCGAGGATGTACTAAAAAAATTTTTTTAGATCGAGGATGTACTAAAAAAATTTTTTTTAGATCGAGGATGTACTAAAAAAAATTTTTTAGATCGAGGATGTACTAAAAAAACTTTTTTTAAATCGAGGATGTACTAAAAAAATTTTTTTAGATCGAGGATGTACTAAAAAAATTTTTTTTAGATCGAGGATGTACTAAAAAATTTTTTTTAAATCGAGGATGTACTAAAAAAAATTTTTTCATATCAAGGATGTACTAAAAAAATTTTTTTTAGATCGAGGATGTACTAAAAAAATTTTTTTAGATCGAGGATGTACTAAAAAAATTTTTTTTAAATCGAGGATGTACTAAAAAAATTTTTTTAGATCGAGGATGTACTAAAAAAATTTTTTTTAGGTCGAGGATGTACTAAAAAAATTTTTTTAGATCGAGGATGTACTAAAAAAATTTTTTTTAAATCGAGGATGTACTAAAAAAATTTTTTTAGATCGAGGATGTACTAAAAAAATTTTTTTTAGATCGAGGATGTACTAAAAAAATTTTTTTAGATCGAGGATGTACTAAAAAAATTTTTTTTAGGTCGAGGATATACTAAAAAAATTTTTTTTAGGTCGAGGATGTACTAAAAAAATTTTTTTAGATCGAGGATGTACTAAAAAAATTTTTTTTAGGTCGAGGATGTACTAAAAAAATTTTTTTAGATCGAGGATGTACTAAAAAAATTTTTTTAGATCGAGGATGTACTAAAAAAATTTTTTTAAATCGAGGATGTACTAAAAAAATTTTTTTTAAATCGAGGATGTACTAAAAAAATTTTTTTAGATCGAGGATGTACTAAAAAAATTTTTTTTAGATCGAGGATGTACTAAAAAAATTTTTTTAGATCGAGGATGTGCTAAAAAAATTTTTTTTAGATCGAGGATGTACTAAAAAATTTTTTTTAAATCGAGGATGTACTAAAAAAAATTTTTTCATATCAAGGATGTACTAAAAAAATTTTTTTTAGATCGAGGATGTACTAAAAAAATTTTTTTAGATCGAGGATGTACTAAAAAAATTTTTTTTAAATCGAGGATGTACTAAAAAAATTTTTTTAGATCGAGGATGTACTAAAAAAATTTTTTTTAGGTCGAGGATGTACTAAAAAAATTTTTTTAGATCGAGGATGTACTAAAAAAATTTTTTTTAGGTCGAGGATGTACTAAAAAAATTTTTTTAGATCGAGGATGTACTAAAAAAATTTTTTTTAGATCGAGGATGTACTAAAAAAATTTTTTTAGATCGAGGATGTACTAAAAAAATTTTTTTTAGATCGAGGATGTACTAAAAAATTTTTTTTAAATCGAGGATGTACTAAAAAAAATTTTTTCATATCAAGGATGTACTAAAAAAATTTTTTTTAGATCGAGGATGTACTAAAAAAATTTTTTTAGATCGAGGATGTACTAAAAAAATTTTTTTTAAATCGAGGATGTACTAAAAAATTTTTTTTAGATCGAGGATGTACTAAAAAAAATTTTTTCATATCAAGGATGTACTAAAAAAATTTTTTTAGATCGAGGATGTACTAAAAAAATTTTTTTTAAATCGAGGATGTACTAAAAAAATTTTTTTAGATCGAGGATGTACTAAAAAAATTTTTTTTAGATCGAGGATGTACTAAAAAATTTTTTTTAAATCGAGGATGTACTAAAAAAAATTTTTTCATATCAAGGATGTACTAAAAAAATTTTTTTTAGATCGAGGATGTACTAAAAAAATTTTTTTAGATCGAGGATGTACTAAAAAAATTTTTTTTAAATCGAGGATGTACTAAAAAAATTTTTTTAGATCGAGGATGTACTAAAAAAATTTTTTTTAGGTCGAGGATGTACTAAAAAAATTTTTTTAGATCGAGGATGTACTAAAAAAATTTTTTTTAGGTCGAGGATGTACTAAAAAAATTTTTTTAGATCGAGGATGTACTAAAAAAATTTTTTTAGATCGAGGATGTACTAAAAAAATTTTTTTTAGATCGAGGATGTACTAAAAAAATTTTTTTAGATCGAGGATGTGCTAAAAAAATTTTTTTTAGATCGAGGATGTACTAAAAAATTTTTTTTAAATCGAGGATGTACTAAAAAAAATTTTTTCATATCAAGGATGTACTAAAAAAATTTTTTTTAGATCGAGGATGTACTAAAAAATTTTTTTTAGATCGAGGATGTACTAAAAAAATTTTTTTAGATCTAGGATGTACTAAAAAAATTTTTTTTAAATCGAGGATGTACTAAAAAAATTTTTTTAGATCGAGGATGTACTAAAAAAATTTTTTTTAGATCGAGGATGTACTAAAAAATTTTTTTTAAATCGAGGATGTACTAAAAAAAATTTTTTCATATCAAGGTTGTACTAAAAAAATTTTTTTAGATCGAGGATGTACTAAAAAAATTTTTTTTAGGTCGAGGATGTACTAAAAAAATTTTTTTAGATCGAGGATGTACTAAAAAAATTTTTTTCATATCAAGGATGTACTTAAAATATTTTTTTTAGATCGAGGATGTACTAAAAAATTTTTTTCATATCAAGGATGTACTAAAAAAATTTTTTTTAGATCGAGGATGTACTAAAAAAAATTTTTTCATATCAAGGATGTACTAAAAAAATTTTTTTAGATCGAGGATGTACTAAAAAATTGTTTTTAGATCGAGGATGTACTAAAAAAATTTTTTTTGATCGAGGATGTACTAAAAAAATTTTTTTCATATCAAGGATGTACTAAAAAATTTTTTTTTAGATCGAGGATGTACTAAAAAAATTTTTTTTGATCGAGGATGTACTAAAAAAATTTTTTTAGATCGAGGATGTACTAAAAAAATTTTTTTCATATCAAGGATGTACTAAAAAAATTTTTTTTGATCAATGATGTACTAAAAAAAAATTTTTTTAGATCGAGGATGTACTAAAAAAATTTTTTTCATATCAAGGATGTACTAAAAAAATTTTTTTTGATCAATGATGTACTAAAAAAAAATTTTTTTAGATCGAGGATGTACTAAAAAAATTTTTTTCATATCAAGGATGTACTAAAAAAAATTTTTTTATATCGAGGATGTACTAAAAAATTTTTTTAAATCGAGGATGTACTAAAAAAATTTTTTCATATCAAGCATGTACTAAAAAAATTTTTTTTAGATCGAGGATGTACTAAAAAAATTTTTTTTAAATCGAGGATGTACTAAAAAAATTTTTTTAGATCGAGGATGTACTAAAAAAAAATTTTTCATATCAAGGATGTACTTAAAATATTTTTTTTAGATCGAGGATGTACTAAAAAATTTTTTTCATATCAAGGATGTACTAAAAAAATTTTTTTTAGATCGAGGATGTACTAAAAAAAATTTTTTCATATCAAGGATGTACTAAAAAAATTTTTTTAGATCGAGGATGTACTAACAAAATTTTTTTTAGATCGAGGATGTACTAAAAAAATTTTTTTTGATCGAGGATGTACTAAAAAAATTTTTTTCATATCAAGGATGTACTAAAAAAATTTTTTTTAGATCGAGGATGTACTAAAAAAATTTTTTTTGATCGAGGATGTACTAACAAAATTTTTTTTAGATCGAGGATGTACTAAAAAATTTTTTTTCATATCAAGGATGTACTAAAAAATTTTTTTTTAGATCGAGGATGTACTAAAAAAAAATTTTTCATATCAAGGATGTACTAACAAAATTTTTTTTAGATCGAGGATGTACTAAAAAAATTTTTTTTGATCAATGATGTACTAAAAAAAAATTTTTTTAGATCGAGAATGTACTAAAAAAATTTTTTTTAGATCGAGGATGTACTAAAAAATTTTTTTTGATCGAGGATGTACTAAAAAATTTTTTTTAGATCGAGGATGTACTAAAAAAAATTTTTTCATATCAAGGATGTACTAACAAAATTTTTTTTAGATCGAGAATGTACTAAAAAAATTTTTTTTGATCGAGGATGTACTAAAAAAATTTTTTTCATATCAAGGATGTACTAAAAAAATTTTTTTTAGATCGAGGATGTACTAAAAAAATTTTTTTTGATCGAGGATGTACTAACAAAATTTTTTTTAGATCGAGGATGTACTAAAAAAATTTTTTTCATCTCAAGGATGTACTAAAAACATTTGTTTTAGATCGAGGATGTACTAAAAAAATTTTTTTTAGATCGAGGATGTACTAAAAAAATTTTTTTAGATCGAGGATGTACTAAAAAAATTTTTTTTTGATCGAGGATGTACTAAAAAAATTTTTTTAGATCGAGGATGTACTAAAAAAATTTTTTTTTGATCGAGGAAGTACTAAACAATTTTTTTAGATCGAGGATGTACTAAAAAAATTTTTTTTAGATCGAGGATGTACTAAAAATATTTTTTTAGATCGAGGATGTACTAAAAAAATTTTTTTAGATCGAGGATGTACTAAAAAAAATTTTTTCATATCAAGGATGTACTAAAAACATTTTTTTTAGATCGAGGATGTACTAAAAAAAATTTTTTTTAGATCGAGGATGTACTAAAAAAATTTTTTTAGATCGAGGATGTACTAAAAAAATTTTTTTTAGATCGAGGATGTACTAAAAAATTTTTTTTAGATCGAGGATGGACTAAAAAATTTTTTTAGATCGAGGATGTACTAAAAAATTTTTTTTTGATCGAGGATGTACTAAAAAAATTTTTTTAGATCGAGGATGTACTAAAAAAATTTTTTTTAGATCGAGGATGTACTAAAAAAATTTTTTTAGATCGAGGATGTACTAAAAAAATTTTTTATATCAAGGATGTACTAAAAATTTTTTTTTTAGATCGAGGATGTACTAAAAAATTTTTTTCATATCAAGGATGAACTAAAAAAATTTTTTTTAGATCGAGGATGTACTAAAAAAATTTTTTTTGATCGAGGATGTACTAAAAAATTTTTTTTCATATCAAGGATGTACTAAAAAAATTTTTTTTAGATCGAGGATGTACTAAAAAAATTTTTTTTGATCGAGGATGTACTAAAAAAATTTTTTTTAGATCGAGGATGTACTAAAAAAATTTTTTTTGATCGAGGATGTACTAAAAAAATTTTTTTTCATATCAAGGATGTACTAAAAAAATTTTTTCATATCAAGGATGTACTAAAAAATTTTTTTTTAGATCGAGGATGTACTAAAAAAATTTTTTTTGATCGAGGATGTACTAAAAACATTTTTTTCAAATCAAGGATGTACTAAAAAAATTTTTTTTAGATCGAGGATGTACTAAAAAAATTTTTTTTGATCGAGGATGTACTAAAAAAATTTTTTTAGATCGATGATGTACTAAAAAAAATTTTTTCTTATCAAGGATGTACTAAAAAAATTTTTTTTAGATCGAGGATGTACTAAAAAAAATTTTTTTTGATCTAGGATGTGCTAAAAAAATTTTTTTTAGATCGAGGATGTACTAAAAAAATTTTTTTAGATCGAGGATGTACTAAAAAAAATTTTTTCATATCAAGGATGTACTAAAAAATTTTTTTTTAGATCGAGGATGTACTAAAAAAATTTTTTTGATCGAGGATGTACTAAAAAAATTTTTTTTGATCAAGGATGTACTAAAAAAATTTTTTTCATATCAAGGATGTACTAAAAAATTTTTTTTTAGATCGAGGATGTACTAAGAAAATTTTTTTAGATCGAGGATGTACTAAAAAAATTTTTTTCATATCAAGGATGTACTAAAAAATTTTTTTTTAGATCGAGGATGTACTAAAAAAATTTTTTTTGATCGAGGATGTACTAAAACAATTTTTTTGGTCGAGGATGTACTAAAAAAATTTTTTTAGATCGAGGATGTACTAAAAAAATTTTTTTTAGATCGAGGATGTACTAAAAAAATTTTTTTTGATCGAGGATGTACTAAAAAAAATTTTTTCATATCAAGGATGTACTAAAAAATTTTTTTTTAGATCGAGGATGTACTAAAAAAATTTTTTTTGATCGAGGATGTACTAAAAAAATTTTTTTAGATCGAGGATGTACTAAAAAAATTTTTTAGATCGAGGATGTACTAAAAAAATTTTTTTCATATCAAGGATGTACTAAAAAATTTTTTTTTAGATCGAGGATTTACTAAAAAAATTTTTTTTGATCGAGGATGTACTAAAAAAATTTTTTTCATATCAAGGATGTACTAAAAAATTTTTTTTTAGATCGAGGATGTACTAAAAAAATTTTTTTGATCGAGGATGTACTAAAAAAATTTTTTTAGATCGAGGATGTACTAAAAAAATTTTTTTAGATCGAGGATGTACTAAAAAAATTTTTTTAGATCGAGGATGTACTAAAAAAATTTTTTAGATCGAGGATGTACTAAAAAATTTTTTTTCATATCAAGGATGTACTAAAAAATTTTTTTTTAGATCGAGGATGTACTAAAAAAATTTTTTTTGATCGAGGATGTACTAAAAAAATTTTTTTAGATCGAGGATGTACTAAAAAAATTTTTTTAGATCGAGGATGTACTAAAAAAATTTTTTTAGATCGAGGATGTACTAAAAAAATATTTTTAGATCGAGGTTGTACTAGAAAAATTTTTTTTAAATCGAGGATGTACTAAAAAAATTTTTTTTGATCGAAGATGTACTAAAATTTTTTTTCATATCAAGGATGTACTAAAAAAATTTTTTTTAGATCGAGGATGTACTAAAACATTTTTTTTGGTCGAGGATGTACTAAAAAAATTTTTTTAGATCGAGGATGTACTAAAAAAATTTTTTTTAGATCGAGGATGTACTAAAAAAATTTTTTTAGATCGAGGATGTACTAACAAAATTTTTTTAAATCGAGGATGTACTAAAAAAGTTTTTTTTAGATCGAGGATGTACTAAAAAAATTTTTTTAGATCGAGGATATACTAAAAAAATTTTTTTTAGATCGAGGATGTACTAAGAAAATTTTTTTAGATCAAGGATGTACTAAAAAAATTTTTTTAGATCGAGGATGTACTAAAAAAATTTATTTAGATCGAGGATGTACTAAAAAAAATTTTTTTAGATCGAGGATGTACTAAAAAAATTTTTTTAGATCGAGGATGTACGAAAAAAATTTTTTCATATCAAGGATGTACTAAAAAAATTTTTTTTAGATCGAGGATGTACTAAAAAAATTTATTTTAGATCGAGGATGTACTAAAAAAATTTTTTTAGATCGAGGATGTACTAAAAAAATGTTTTTCATATCAAGGATGTACTAAAAAAATTTTTTTTAGATCGAGGATGTACTAAAAAAATTTATTTTAGATCGAGGATGTACTAAAAAAATTTTTTTAGATCGAGGATGTACTAAAAAAATTTTATTAGATCGAGGATGTACTGGAAAATTTTTTTTAAATCGCGGATGCACTAAAAAAATTTTTTTTAGATCGAGGATGTACTAAAAAAATTTTTTCATTTCAAGGATGTACTAAAAAAATTTTTTTAAGATCGAGGATGTACTAAAAAAATTTTTTTTGATCGAGGATGTACTAAAAAAATTTTTTTTAGATCGAGGATGTACTAAAAAAATTTTTTTAGATCGAGGATATACTAAAAAAATTATATTTGATTGAGGATGTACTAAAAAAATTTTTTTTAGATCCAGGATGTACTAAAAAAATTTTTTTTGATCGAGGATGTACTAAAAAAATTTTTTTAGATCGAGGATGTACTAAAAAAATTTTTTTAGATCGAGGATGTACTAAAAAAATTATATTTGATTGAGGATGTACTAAAAAAATTTTTTTCATATCAAGGATGTACTAAAAAATTTTTTTTTGGATCGGGGATGTACTAAAAAATTTTTTTAGATCGAGGATGTACTAAAACATTTTTTTTAGATCGAGGATGTACTAAAAAATTTTTTTTCATATCAAGGATGTACTAAAAAAATTTTTTTAGATCGAGAATGTACTAAAAAAATTTTTTTATATCAAGGATGTACTAAAAAAATTTTTTTAAATCGAGGATGCACTAAAAAAATTTTTTTTAGATCGAGGATGTACTAAAAAATTTTTTTCATTTCAAGGATGTACTAAAAAAATTTTTTTTAGATCGAGGATGTACTAAAAAAAAATTTTCATATCAAGGATGTACTAAAAAAATTTTTTTTAGATCGAGGATGTACTAAAAAAAATTTTTTTCATATCAAGGATGTACTAACAAAAATTTTTTTAGATCGAGGAAGTACTAAAAAAATTTATTTTAAATCGAGGATGTACTAAAAAATTTTTTTTTAGATCGAGGATGTACTAGAAAATTTTTTTAGATCGAGGATGTACTAAAAAAATTTTTTCATATCAAGGATGTACTAAAAAAATTTTTTTTAGATCGAGGATGTACTAAAAATTTTTTTTAAATCGACGATGTACTAAAAATTTTTTTTTAAATCGAGGATGTACTTAAAATTTTTTTTAGATCGAGGATGTACTAAAAAAATTTTTTTAGATCGATGATGTACTAGAAAATTTTTTTTTAAATCGAGGATGTACTAAAAAAATTTTTTTTAGATCGAGGATGTACTAAAAAAATTTTTTCATATCAAGGATGTACTAAAAAATTTTTTTAGATCGAGGATGTACTAAAAAAATTTCTTTTAGATCGAGGATGTACTAAAAAAATTTTTTTCATATCAAGGATGTACTTAAAAAATTTTTTTTAGATCGAGGATGTACTAAAAAAAATTTTTTTTATCGAGGATGTACTAAAAATATATATATATATATATATATATATATATATATATATATATATATATATATATATATATATATATATATATATATATATATATATATATATATATATATATATATATATATAAGTTGATATTTCAAGTATTCAAGTATTTACAGGTAGTTTTGGAGTAATGCACAGGATGCAGCTTCATTAGCTTTTCAGGTGTAAGGTTTTTATTGCGTAGTGCAGTGCTCGTGGGCGATTGCAAAAGTTTTTATGAGGAAAGAAACATGTGATAAGTGGTTTGTGGAACCATGCCTACTTATGGATACCTTAATTACTACCTTAAACTTACTAGCCTACTTAGCATGAATGAAGCGAACCCTACTTTTGTAACAGTAATCGTTTCACAAATAAAAGGAAGGGGCTAGGAATCGAGAACGAGATTCCTTATAGTGAGATGAGGAGATGCATCTCGCATGTGTTATGAAATTTTTGGCACGATGCTTTGTAACATCTCCTCTAGGGGCTGCGTATTGGAAATCGAATACAGTTCCGATTTAAATTCCATTAAAAGACAACATCCCCTCATACATTCCAAACTATAAACAAATTTACTCTCAACTAGAAGAAATTAATAGTCAAGTTCAAAATATGTTGAAAGATAATATCATAGAACCATCAGTATCAGCATATAACTCGCCAATTTTATTAGTACCAAAAAAAAATTCAGCTGGAGAAAACAAAAAATGGAGATTAGTAGTAGATTTTAGACAGTTGAACAAAAAAATTCTTCCGGATAAGTTCCCGCTTCCCAGAATTGACACAATACTGGATCAGCTAGGACGAGCGAAATTTTTTAGCACCCTAGACCTAATGTCAGGTTTTCATCAAATCGCATTGGAAAAAGATTCAAGAAGCCTCACAGCATTCACAGCACCGTCAGGTCATTATCAATTTACACGAATGCCATTTGGATTAAACATAAGTCCAAACAGCTTTCAACGCATGATGGCTATAGCTATCGCTGGTTTAACACCAGAGCTAACATTTGTATATATTGACGATATCATAGTTACTGGATGCAGTGCGCAGCATCATATCAGTAACCTGTAAAGTAAAGTCTTTAGTAGATTTTAAGAAAGTATAACCTGAGGCTTAATCCAGATAAGTGTAGTTTCTTTAAATCAGAAGTAACTTGCGTAGGTCATAAAATAACAGATAAAGGAATTTTTCCAGACGATAGTATGTTTGATGCAGTAAGAAGTTTTCCTACACCAACTAACGCAGACGAATCAAGAAGATTCGTAGCATTTTGTAAGTATTATAGAAAATTCATCCAGAACTTTGCACAAATTGCAAAGCCATTAAACAATCTTGTTAAGAAGAACACAGAGTTCATGTGGACTAAAGAATACCAAGAAGCATTTGACAAGCGCAAAGAGAAACTATTATCTCCTACTCTATTGAAGTATCCAGATTTTGAGAAACAATTTATAATCACAACTGATGCATCAGATACTTGCTTGTGGTGCAGGTACTATCGCATCTAACCGATGGCAATGACTTTCCAATCGCATTTGCCAGTAAAAGCTTCACTGCAGGAGAAACGAATATGCCAATAATTGAAAAGGAATTAACTGCAATTCACTGGTGCAGTTAACTATTTCAAACCCTACGCATACGGTTGAAAATTTAAAATCCGCACGGACCACAGACCACTCCAGTATACCTGTTTTGGAATGAAGAATCCCGCGTCTAAGTGAACAAGAATAAGACTAGATCTAGAAGAATTTGACGTTGAAATCGAATTCCTAGCAGGAAAAGCAAACGTAGCGCCAGATGCATTATCGAGAGTGATGATAAACTCAAACGAATTAAAGGCGATAATACCAACGGAAAAAGAAAAACACTAAAACAGTGCTAAGAGTAAATGACAAGAGCAATGATGAAGAAAAGAATTAATTCAAACATAGTACCAGCCTCGCCAACAGCAGAAAAGGAGAGGAATGATCAACCCTCCATCTGGCAGGCAAATAACACATCAGAAGATAAAAAACTACTAAAAATACAAACTGAGGATGCCGGAAAGTTTTTAAACCTCACAGTGTACAATCACACTCATAAGAAAGCGCTAGGGAAAACTATGATACGCAAAAATACAAAGGCAACGTCGAATGGAAGTCAAGCACTAGCGATTGCTCTTCTGGAACTAGGCCAAATCGCGAAAAAGTTTAATAGAGAAAAGCTAGCATTGTCGGTAAACGACAATTTGCTCAAATATTATTCCCTGCAAACCGTAAAAGAAATCGGTAATAAAGCCATTTCAGGTTTATGAAATAATCTTGTATATACCGCCCCAGGTGGATCTCAGAGCAGAAAGAGAGGCTGAGTATAAGACACAATTATCACGTGAGTCCTTCGGGAGGACATGTTTGGCCAGTACAGATTATTATTGAAGATAAAAGAGAAATACGTATGGAGAAATATGAAAAAAGATATCAAAAAGTACGTACAAAACTGTAAAGCACGCAGGACTAACAAAACACTTAGACATACCCGACAAGAAGCTGTTGTGACGACAACACCTTCTAAACCGTTTGACGTAATAGAAATCGACACCATAGGACCAGTGAAGAACACTAACAGATCTAACGAAATAGATTGTAATAATAACAATTCCTAACAAAGAAGCAACCTCCATAGCTAAAGCACTGGTAGAACAGTTTATATTAACTTACGGAAGCTTTATGGAAATGAAACCAGATCAAGGGTTAGAATACAGCAATGAAGTAGTAAAACAGATATCAGAAATTCTCAAAATCAAACAAATATATAGAACAGCCTATCACCCTCAAACAATAGGTTCAGTGGAACGAAACCATAGATGTTTAAATGAGTACCTACGTACATACACCACGACGATTGGGATGAATGGAGTAAATTTTATTCATTTGTCTACAACACCACACCACACTCAGGTACTAAATTTACACCGTATGAACTTGTCTTTGGAAAAGAAAAGCTAATTTACCTCAAGACATAATCGAAAACCAAAATAGAGCCAGTTTACAACATGGATGAGTATTACAATGAAATGAAATATAAGCGACAAAAATCAAACGCAAAAGCAAAGGAAAATTTAATTAATCCGAAAAACAAAAAAAAAGACAAATCTCTGCCAGCAGATCAGCAAATCCAATAAATTTGAAAATTAACGACAAGGTGTATATATCACAAATGAAAACAGGAAGAAACTAGATCCAGCAAACATAGGACCATTCACGAAGAACAGGAGCCAAATTGCGTCATCCAAAGTGACACAACAAACAAAATCTCAACAGTACACAGGAACAGGCTTATCAAATGTACATCAGAATAACTTCATGCCATTGCGTTATTCTCTTCTGCAAAAAACGCCCTACTCTAAATGAAGAACTGATGACACTTAGTGAAGTACATTCAACCTTTTTTTCGCTCTACTCATCTAGCGAAGATGACTAAATATACGGAGTTAACGTTGAGCTGGAGCTTTCTGACCGATCGGTGCATTCGAGTCAAGCATTGGTGATGCCTTCTCGTCTCCGTTCTCGAACGCAGCTGGGCAGCATACCCGGGACCTGATTGCCTGTTTACGTTTATGGATTTGCCTGGCGCCTCGAAGCTGCTGTATGCTGACGACCAGAAAACTCTCTCCCATGTGCAACGACTCGACGACTGCCACTGTGTCTTGACCGGACTTAGCTCTCGTGGTGTGTGACTAACTCTTTTATCAATGAATGGTATCACTCAAGTGTTCATGTGTTGTGTCTTGTCTCAAGGCAAAAGTCTCACGTCTCGTTTAACTAACTCACTGTGCAGGGTCCTCGTGCTGTCCGGAAGTTAGGGCTCTCGGTGGTTTTACTCGAGCCAGAAGCTAGCAGCTAACGAACCACTGTTGACTGTATCGTCTCGAAAGCTCTTCGTTCTCTAGGCTTCACATTGGGGAGTCTCCAAAGAGCGCTCAAATAACCGATTTACGATCAAAAGCCTCTCTCGTGAGACCTGTTTTAGAATTTGCTTGCGTTGTGTTTGGTCTCCCATTCACCAGACAGACACGAGCTTATTCAAAGACGCTGGACGAAAGTTAGCTTTAACCGATTGACCTGGGTCAACGAGGCCAATTATAAAACGAGGTGCCTTCTGTTTTTGGCTTGGAGTCGCTCGAGCACAGAAGAAAAAATGGGCCAAATGTTTTGTTTGTCTTTCAAAACTATTGAACGGCAAACATCGAGGCTCCCGCCATCGTAAGTAAGAGCAGCCTCACGGCAGGTCGTTGCGACCCGGACAGTTGCTGGCGGTTGACTTCCGGCGTAGCGAGTATGGCACCATTTTGACCCGATGGTTCAAATGGCTAGGGAATTTAACGAGATGTGTCATGCGGTCGACTTTAACCATTCGACGTTCAGTGCGTAAAATGCGTCTACGTGCGCTTTACGGCTTGTGATTTATGTGATTTTTTGTGCTAAGCTATTTTTTGTTTGTGCGTCTGTACACTTTGCGTCATGTCTGATATATGCGTTTTCTTGTTAAGCTTCGTTTTGTTTGATTGATTGAGTGATTGTGCTGTCTTGTAGGCCACTCGAGCCAGAAAAGTTTAATAATAAATAAATAAATAAAAAAAAGAGCCCAGACTATTTTGTAAGAGAAATACCTAAGGTCCTAGGCTCATTGTTCGAAAAATCATTCCGCATATCGCTTGTTTGGGTGCCTTCTCATTGCGGTATCCTAGGGAATGAAAAGGCAGACCAAATGGGCCAAAAAGTGCCCCACTCTCGCTCTGCATGGCACGTTGGCAGAGTATGTGGGACGCTGACGAGCTTGGGAGGTTTCTGTACGTTCGATCACTCCTCAAGTTTCCTTGAAGCCCTGGTTCTCTGGCGTTCCTGGAGATCGTGCGTTCATTCGAATGATGTCTAGACTGAGGTCCAACCATTTCGCATTGGGCACACATCACCAGCGTATAGGACAGGTCGACTCGAGGGTATGTGGCTGTGGCTGGGGCTTCTATGGTCCTGCGTGGAATACGACGCTGCAAGACCCTCCTTGTTGGACGCAGTTCGAAGCATAGGAAGACTTGCTGATACCCCGATTCGAGATCGCCTGGGAGGCTCAGATGTAGCCTACCTCAGGGTAATTTTTGAATTTTCCTTTCCCCTCCTATGTTGGTATTTACGGCATATATGTTGTATCTCGCTTGTACGTATGAGGATGTATGAATGTATGAATGAATGGTAGAATGAATGAGTACGATGCGTGGTTGTTGTGGATACGATGTGGCATGGTCAGTCGCTGCAGACCGGAACGACCAGGAGGAACATCATCCCTACATACATGAGGCGCAAGAGAGAATCGGCAGAAAAGGATAATTCATATATATATATATGTACATGTGTATATGTGTATATGTTTATATATGAACATATATATATATGACCGATCAATGGCCATCCAAACGTATCGTCGTTGTCAACCCCCGGCTCAGACCCCCCGCTCGAAAAGGAACACACACATTTGGATGACGGAATGATTAGCAGCTGCACAACCGCGTACACCCGGGATAAGGTGCCTCTTTCACGGTTCGGAGAAGGAAATGTCTTCCAACCAATGCGAATTGCGGTTTACTTTAAGTTTAGACTTAAGATAATAGTTATAAGCAATACGGCCTGGCCGTCATAAATGAATAAAAAAAAACAAAAAGGATGTACTAAAAAATTTTTTTAAGAGCGAGGATGTACTAAAAAATTTTTTTTAGATCGAGGATGTACTAAAAAATTTTTTTTAGATCGAGGATGTACTAAAAAATTTTTTTTTTAGATCGAGGATGTACTAAAAAAATTTTTTTTTATCGAGGATGTACTAAAAAAATTTTTTTTAGATCGAGGATGTACTAAAAAATTTTTTTCATATCAAGGATGTACTAAAAAAATTTTTTTCATATCAAGGATGTACTAAAAAAATTTTTTTCATATCAAGGATGTACTAAAAAAATTTTTTTTAGATCGAGGATGTACTAAAAAAATTTTTTTTAGATCGAGGATGTACTAAAAAATTTTTTTCATATCAAGGATGTACTAAAAAAATTTTTTTTAGATCGAGGATGTACTAAAAAAATTTTTTTTTGATCGAGGATGTACTAAAAAAATTTTTTTAGATCGAGGATGTACTAAAAAATTTTTTTAAATCGAGGATATACTAAAAAAATTTTTGAGATCGATGATGTGCTAAAAAAATTTTTTTTAGATCGAGGATGTACTAAAAATTTTTTTTCATATCAAGCATGTACTAAAAAAATTTTTTTTAGATCGAGGATGTACTAAAAAAATTTTTTTAGATCGAGGATGTACTAAAAAAATTTTTTTTAGATCGAGGATGTACTAAAAAAATTTTTTTAGATCGAGGATGTACTAAAAAAATTTTTTTCATATCAAGGATGTACTAAAAAATTTTTTTTTAGATCGAGGTTGTACTAAAAAAATTTTTTTTGATCGAGGATGTACTAAAAAAATTTTTTTCATATCAAGGATGTACTAAAAAATTTTTTTTTGATCGAGGATGTACTAAAAAATTTTTTTAGATCGAGGATGTACTAAACAAATTTTTTTCATATCAAAAATGTACTAAAAAAATTTTTTTTTGATCGAGGATGTACTAAAAAATTTTTTTAGATCGAGGATGTACTAAAAAAATTTTTTTCATATCAAGGATGTACTAAAAAAATTTTTTTTAGATCGAGGATGTACTAAAAAAATTATTTTAGATCGAGGATGTACTAAAAAAATTTTTTTAGATCGAGGATGTACTAAAAAAAATTTTTTCATATCAAGGATATACTGAAAAAATTTTTTTTAGAACGAGGATGTACTAAAAAATTTTTTTTTGATCGAGGATGTACTAAAAAATTTTTTTTGATCGAGGATGTACTAAAAAATTTTTTTAGATCGAGGATGTACTAAAAAAAATTTTTTCATATCAAGGATGTACTAAAAAATTTTTTTTTAGATCGAGGATGTACTAAAAAAATTTTTTTTGATCGAGGATGTACTAAAAAAATTTTTTTTAGATCGAGGATGTACTAAAAAAATTTTTTTAGATCGAGGATGTACTAAAAAAATTTTTTTAGATCGAGGATGTACTAAAAAAAATTTTTTCATATCAAGGATATACTAAAAAAATTTTTTTTAGAACGAGGATGTACTAAAAAATTTTTTTTTGATCGAGGATGTACTAAAAAATTTTTTTAGATCGAGGATGTACTAAAAAAATTTTTTTTGATCGAGGATGTACTAAAAAATTTTTTTAGATCGAGGATGTACTAAAAAAAATTTTTTCATATCAAGGATGTACTAAAAAATTTTTTTTTAGATCGAGGATGTACTAAAAAAATTATTTTAGATCGAGGATGTACTAAAAAAATTTTTTTAGATCGAGGATGTACTAAAAAAATTTTGTTTAGATCGAGGATGTACTAAAAAAATTTTTTTTGATCGAGGATGTACTAAAAAATTTTTTTAGATCGAGGATGTACTAAAAAAAATTTTTTCATATCAAGGATGTACTAAAAAATTTTTTTTTAGATCGAGGATGTACTAAAAAAATTTTTTTTGATCGAGGATGTACTAAAAAAATTTTTTTTAGATCGAGGATGTACTAAAAAAATTTTTTTAGATCGAGGATGTACTAAAAAAAATTTTTTAGATCGAGGATGTACTAAAAAAAATTTTTTCATATCAAGGATATACTAAAAAAATTTTTTTTAGAACGAGGATGTACTAAAAAATTTTTTTTTGATCGAGGATGTACTAAAAAAATTTTTTTAGATCGAGGATGTACTAAAAAATTTTTTTAGATCGTGGATGTACTAAAAATTTTTTTCCATATCAAGGATGTACTAAAAAAATTTTTTTAGATCGAGGATGTACTAAAAAAATTTTTTTAGATCGAGAATGTACTAAAAAAATTTTTTTAGATCGAGGATGTACTAAAAAAATTTTTTTTAGATCGAGGATGTACTAAAAAAATTTTTTTCACATCAAGGATGTACTAAAAAAATTTTTTTAGATCGAGGATGTACTAAAAAAATTTTTTTTGATCTAGGATGTACTAAAAAAATTTTTTTTGGTCGAGGATGTACTAAAAAAATTTTTTTAGATCGAGGATGTACTAAAAAAATTTTGTTTAGATCGAGGATGTACTAAAAAAATTTTTTTTGATCGAGGATGTACTAAAAAATTTTTTTAGATCGAGGATGTACTAAAAAAAATTTTTTCATATCAAGGATGTACTAAAAAATTTTTTTTTAGATCGAGGATGTACTAAAAAAATTTTTTTTGATCGAGGATGTACTAAAAAAATTTTTTTTAGATCGAGGATGTACTAAAAAAATTTTTTTAGATCGAGGATGTACTAAAAAAATTTTTTTAGATCGAGGATGTACTAAAAAAAATTTTTTCATATCAAGGATATACTAAAAAAATTTTTTTTAGAACGAGGATGTACTAAAAAATTTTTTTTTGATCGAGGATGTACTAAAAAAATTTTTTTAGATCGAGGATGTACTAAAAAAATTTTGTTTAGATCGAGGATGTACTAAAAAAATTTTTTTTGGATCGAGGATGTACTAAAAAATTTTTTTAGATCGTGGATGTACTAAAAATTTTTTTCCATATCAAGGATGTACTAAAAAAATTTTTTTAGATCGAGGATGTACTAAAAAAATTTTTTTAGATCGAGAATGTACTAAAAAAATTTTTTTAGATCGAGGATGTACTAAAAAAATTTTTTTTAGATCGAGGATGTACTAAAAAAATTTTTTTCACATCAAGGATGTACTAAAAAAATTTTTTTAGATCGAGGATGTACTAAAAAAATTTTTTTTGATCTAGGATGTACTAAAAAAATTTTTTTTAGATCGAGGATGTACTAAAAAAATTTTTTTTGGTCGAGGATGTACTAAAAAAATTTTTTTAGATCGAGGATGTACTAAAAAAATTTTATTCATATCAAGGATGTACTAAAAAAATATGCAAATTGTACAAATGTGGACGGAGAATGAGTCCCTTTTGTTGTGTTTAGTTTTACTACCCTTGTGAGAAGGATCTGCTCCCGGTTTGAATCTCGACGATACGTGCGAGGGACCATTGGCGTGGTTGGTAAAGATTCATCGAGAAGGATTACCAATCTACCATACTATACATTGGTATCGTTGGCTGGCTGGTAACGCATGGTGTCTCTCTGCATTTCCTGCAAGTATTCCGTCGCCCAGAATGGCTCCAGAAGCTCCGTAGCCCAGTACAGTCCGGAACAGGAACTGAGGTGCATTGAGGAACCGATGAGAAAGTGGGCTGGCGTAAGAGCGGCCAAATCGTTTTGGGTCGTCCGACATGGGCAACGGCGGACGTGAATTCATGGCAGCCTCTATTCGATGAAGGATGACAGTCTCGAGCTGCTCGAGATGACGGTCAAGAGGCCTCCCACAATCCGCCGAAGTTTTTAAGCAGCCTTAGGAGAAGCGAAATGCCAGTTGAAGCCTTTGCCCGAGCACAGTCTGTGCCAATGGCTTTGTTTTGTTGTTCATCGTTGCAATGCCGCTAGAAATCCGGCTGTGGTGAGATCGCCAACGAGCTCCAGATGAACTGGCTTCGTTGCAAAACACACACCAAAAATGCACAAGTAACTTTTCATTGCAGACCGCACGGCGATGATGCACTGGTTTTGAGGTTAAAATGGACCAGCGTAGTCCACTCACTACTCAAGTAACCCTTTTTTTTGGCTTTAACGTTAGCGATGTTTGCGATTCGAGCGCTTGTTTAACTCTTCCGATGATACATGGAGATTTTTCCTACACGTCCTTTGTCACTACAATCACACGGGGGTTTTGTATTTCTTCGACTGAGAGAGAGAAAAATGCTCCATTCGACGAGCATTTTACATGAGCGTAGCAGCACGCCGAGAGAAAAAGCCCACCCGAGAGAATTCGGTCGTCCGCAGCAGTGCCTTTGTTGGGGTAGGTTTCTTCCCGCGCAGGCCACTTTACCTGCGTTTGACTTGCGCTTACATTTTTCGCCCATGTTGAAGGTACCTGCACAATTTCTACCTATATTCTGTTTGTGAGCTAATGTTCTATGATCACCGATCGCATGTGGACGCATGATTACGATACGAGGATCCTCGATTACCAAAGGCATAGAACAAAATACCTATCAAATGCAGCCGCCTACCATTTTCTTAGCTTTGTGAAATCATAGAAATCCTCAATGCTATCACCGTTGGAGTGTGTATTAATCAATCGATAATAAACAAAAAAACACATTCTTGTTTACCATCGCTGATATCTGATGTTTTGCCGATTTCAACGATTTTCTCTCATTTTGTTAAATCTGTCTGATAAAATTCAACCTCTGCGAATGTATTGCTTTCATAAAGATTTTTACAGCTATCGATTGCAAGAAAATATATTTTGACACATGGTCAGCGCCCTAATTTAAGAGGCAATGTTATAAGCTTTGGAGATTGCTGTGGCATTCGACACTGATTGTAGTTTAAAAGCAATTATAAGATTTATTTTCTTGTTAAGACTTACCATGGAAAAAAAAAAACCAATAAAACCTCTTAAAAAAATTGAATATCTAAGCCTGATACCTAGGTATAAATGTGTGTGGAAATGTGAAGTAGTTATTTCGCAAATAATATCTAAATGCTAATGAACGATCGGATCTGATGAACGGTTTTTTTTTTTTTCTGATGTACCTTTTTTTTTTTTTGACCGTTTTTAAATAACAAGGGCTGTATTGTGTTTCATAAATGGCATTTTCACTTTTATGACTCGCTTCGCTTAACTCGGTCTCTTTTGCTCGTATATTTTTTAGGCACCCCGAATGAGAACGGAATCCTGTTTATGCGGTTTTTCCTGATTTTTTTACCAAAAGATACATATATTTTCGGGTTAAGGGTAGCATATTTCAAACCCCGCTATGCGCATGTAACAAAGATATTTTTGTACACGGGAAGTTTAAGTTCAAGCACTATAAATGAGGTATATAAATCGATGATAAAGTACATCAGCTAAGGTACATTACTTTTTTTTTTCTCTATCTTTGTAAAGATCTACATATAATGTTTGCAAAGCTTGTCGATAAATGTAACAAGCTATGCATCAAAAAAACATAAATGAACTTTTTTATTAAAGCCTGGCCATGCCCACAAACTATAACTTAAAATGAGTAACATCATTAACCTATTAATCGTAACACACCTGCGTTTTTAACAACATTTTAAAGAAACAATTTAAAAAACTATCATAAAACTATTTACTTCTAAACGTTTAAAACTACTTTTTGCCGACGATGACAAACGTCTTTTACGTTCTCATCCTTTAAATGAACTCGTGTAGATTTTCCTTCTAAAAAATTGATCAACAGTGTTTCTGTTTCCTGTTTTTAAAATTATTAGAACCGATCGTAGCAAATAATGTAAGAGTATTGTCGAATGAACCTATTTTTATGCTAACACCACGTTGAAGCCACGAGCACATTGTGCTAGGAAAAAATGCGATCAAAAATAATACCCATAGGCAGTGTGCGCTTTCTTTTGCACATCATTTGTGGACATTTTACTCTCGAAAAAGATCAAATGCGTTTTGGACAAAAAAACAAACCTTCATTCGCAAGATTTAATTCGAATGCATTTAGCTCATCAGCTGTTGTTAATTTGTTAGGTAAAAGGAAAGGATGTGTTAGAACTAATATTGTTACTGCTACGGTTAACACTGTCTCGTAAAAGAGCAAGGCACTGACTTCAAGCACTGACAAATCAGCGAAGGCAAATTCGGCTCTCAACTGTTCTGCAACACAGCAGTGTTGCGCTGCATTACGTTTGTGTGTTTTCGGCTATTATTATGTATTAACGCCTCTCGAAACTGTTGCCTGTCGTTGTGGATGAACCGGCCGGCCTTTTTGGGGGGGGGGGCATTCGTCTTGAAAGAGGCTGTCGTTGAAAGGTTAAAGTTCCCGCGCGATCTCCAGAGGTACCGCCGACGTGAATTCGTTCTGTTTGTCCACCCAAAGAAAAAACAAAAGCGAGAGCGTACGTCAGTCAACTAAGCAGGCCGGATAGATCAACGTGTCAAACGTGCAACACTCGGTTCAACTCGCCACGGATTGTTGGCTGGCTGGCAGAGGTGATTCGAATTAAAACTTAACTCTTAATAAAACATTTCAGAATGTCCGTTCTCTCACGCTCTTCTCTCGAAGGTGTTGGAGATGCTTCTAAATCGGCAATCCAAATCCACCAAAGCGCTATATCCACCAAACACCAATAATGATGAAAAATCGAACGGAAAACAAAAAAAAACATGTCAAAATATGTAGTGTAACGAAGAGAGAGAAAAGAACTTCAGCCGTCACGCATGTGTAAAGCGGCCAGCGCGAAATAGGCGATAATGGGGAAAAAATGAGAAAAAACGAAGGTCAGTGCCACATGGCGCGTGTACGTATGTGTCGTCTCGCGCATTTACGCAGGTCTGATCGTGTCGACAGCGCCGGTCTGCGACTCACGGAGAGGCAGTCAGTCGAACAGATTCGGATCTACGTCGGGGGGACGTACGAAAATATGGCCGTCGCGAGCCGCTCGAAAATGTCAAATTTCACCATACAAATCGACTGCTCGAATGCTACTTGGGGAGTTACTTCCGTTCACCGAGAACCATGGGCCGAGCCGGGTGACTTTTGCATCATCTGCGGTCATCTGTGCCCCTGTCGACCAGCCACGGGGGCTTTTTCGGTACCGCAGAATGTGTTTAGGGGCACCCGAACGAACATAACTCCACCCCCGTTTCCGTGCACGTCGTTGCCTGCCGATCATTTCGAGCCAGGGCAGGTTTCGGTTTTGCCGTACTTTGTTTTCGTACGAATGTTGTTTTTTTGAATGTTATTTGTGTATTTTTTTTTTAATGTGTTTTCATTTTATCACTGTTCATGTTTTCGTGTGTTTTGTTCGAATCAAAATGTGCCGCCGCACACGCTTTGTATGAACTAAAAAAAAGGTTTTTTTGATCGAGGATGTCCTAAAAAATTTTTTTTAGATCGAGGATGTACTAAAAAAATTTTTTTGATCGAGGATGTACTAAAAAAATTTTTTTAGATCGAGGATGTACTAAAAAAATTTTTTTAGATCGAGGATGTACTAGAAAAATTTTTTTTAAATCGGGGATGTACTAAAAAAATTGTTTTTAGATCGAGGATGTACTAAAAAATTTTTTTAGATCGAGGATGTACTAAAAAAATTATTTTCATATCAAGGATGCACTAAAAAAATTTTTTTTAGATCGAGGATGTACTAAAAAAATTTTTTTTGATCAAGGATGTACTAAAAAAATTTTTTTAGATCGAGGATGTACTAAAAAAATTTTTTTTGATCGAGGATGTACTAAAAAAATTTTTTTTGATCAAGGATGTACTAAAAAAATTTTTTTAGATCGAGGATGTACTAAAAAAATTTTTTTTGATCGAGGATGTACTAAAAAAATTTTTTTAGATCGAGGATGTACTAAAAAAATTTTTTTTGATCGAGGATGTACTAAAAAAATTTTTTTAGATCGAGGATGTACTAAAAAAATTTTTTTTAGATCGAGGATGTACTAAAAAATTTTTTTAGATCGAGGATGTACTAAAAAAATTTTTTTCATATCAAGGATGTACTAAAAAAATTTTTTTTAGATCGAGGATGTACTAAAAAAATTTTTTTTGATCGATGATGTACTAAAAAAATTTTTTTTGATCGAGGATGTACTAAAAAAATTTTTTTAGATCGAGGATGTACTAAAAAAATTTTTTTAGATCGAGGATGTACTAGAAAAATTTTTTTTAAATCGAGGATGTACTAAAAAAATTGTTTTTAGATCGAGAATGCACTAAAAAAACTTTTTTTAGATCGAGGATGTACTAAAAAAATTTTTTTTGATCAAGGATGTACTAAAAAAATTTTTTTTGATCGAGGATGTACTAAAAAATTTTTTTTAGATCGAGGATGTACTAAAAAAATTTTTTTAGATCGAGGATGTACTAAAAAAATTTTTTTTAGATCGAGGATGTACTAAAAAAATTTTTTTAGATCGAGGATGTACTAAAAAAATTTTTTTAGATCGAGGATGTACTAAAAAAATTATTTTCATATCAAGGATGCACTAAAAAAAATTTTTTTGGATCGAGGATGTACTAAAAAAATTTTTTTTGATCAAGGATGTACTAAAAAAATTTTTTTAGATCGAGGATGTACTAAAAAATTTTTTATAGATCAAGGATGTACTAAAAAAATTTTTTAGATCGAGGATGTACTAAAAAAATTTTTTTTGATCGAGGATGTACTAAAAAAAATTTTTTCATATCAAGGATGTACTAAAAAAATTTTTTTAGATCGAGGATGTACTAAAAAAATTTTTTTAGATCGAGGATGTACTAGAAAAATTTTTTTTAAATCGAGGATGTACTAAAAAAATTGTTTTTAGATCGAGGATGTACTAAAAAATTTTTTTAGATCGAGGATGTACTAAAAAAATTATTTTCATATCAAGGATGCACTAAAAAAACTTTTTTTAGATCGAGGATGTACTAAAAAAATTTTTTTTGATCAAGGATGTACTAAAAAAATTTTTTTTGATCGAGGATGTACTAAAAAAATTTTTTTTAGATCGAGGATGTACTAAAAAAATTTTTTTAGATCGAGGATGTACTAAAAAAATTTTTTTTAGATCGAGGATGTACTAAAAAAATTTTTTTAGATCGAGGATGTACTAAAAAAATTTTTTTAGATCGAGGATGTACTAAAAAAATTATTTTCATATCAAGGATGCACTAAAAAAATTTTTTTTGGATCGAGGATGTACTAAAAAAATTTTTTTTGATCAAGGATGTACTAAAAAAATTTTTTTAGATCGAGGATGTACTAAAAAATTTTTTATAGATCAAGGATGTACTAAAAAAATTTTTTAGATCGAGGATGTACTAAAAAAATTTTTTTTGATCGAGGATGTACTAAAAAAATTTTTTTAGATCGAGGATGTACTAAAAAAATTTTTTTAGATCGAGGATGTACTAAAAAAATTATTTTCATATCAAGGATGCACTAAAAAAATTTTTTTTAGATCGAGGATGTACTAAAAAAATTTTTTTTGATCAAGGATGTACTAAAAAAATTTTTTTAGATCGAGGATGTACTAAAAAAATTTTTTTCATATCAAGGATGTACTAAAAAAATTTTTTTCAGATCGAGGATGTACTAAAAAAATTTTTTTTGATCAAGGATGTACTAAAAAAAATTTTTTAGATCGAGGATGTACTAAAAAATTTTTTTTTAGATCGAGGATGTACTAAAAAAATTTTTTTAGATCGAGGATGTACTAAAAAAATTTTTTTAGATCGAGGATGTACTAAAAAAATTTTTTTAGATCGAGGATGTACTAGAAAAATTTTTTTTAAATCGAGGATGTACTAAAAAAATTGTTTTTAGATCGAGGATGTACTAAAAAATTTTTTTAGATCGAGGATGTACTAAAAAAATTATTTTCATATCAAGGATGCACTAAAAAAATTTTTTTTAGATCGAGGATGTACTAAAAAAATTTTTTTTGATCAAGGATGTACTAAAAAAATTTTTTTAGATCGAGGATGTACTAAAAAAATTTTTTTTGATCGAGGATGTACTAAAAAAATTTTTTTAGATCGAGGATGTACTAAAAAAATTTTTTTTGATCGAGGATGTACTAAAAAAATTTTTTTAGATCGAGGATGTACTAAAAAAATTTTTTTAGATCGAGGATGTACTAAAAAAATTTTTTTAGATCAAGGATGTACTAAAAAAATTTTTTTAGATCGAGGATGTACTAAAAAAATTTTTTTAGATCAAGGATGTACTAAAAAAATTTTTTTTGATCGAGGATGTACTAAAAAAATTTGTTTAGATCGAGGATGTACTAAACAAATTTTGATACAGTGTTCTTGCTACCTTCTTCAAAATCATTACTACCTATCTTTGCAAATAAGGAAATAACGTTGTCAAAACTACTTAAACTTATTTTTAAATTAAATTTGGTTTAAAACCACGTACATTGCGGCAAGAAATTGCGAGAAAAAACTAAATCCATTGCGATGTGCATTTTGTTTTGCACGTCGTTTGTTGTTATTTTACTTTCTAAATATTGCACAACGTTATCAAAGAAATCTATATTGCCCAGATTTGTTTCAAATGCAGTCAAATCATCTATATTACACACCTTATTAAAAGTAAAGGGTGGGCTACTATTATCATTATTATTGTTATTGCTAACGGTATCTCTAATAAGGACCATGTTAGCTTCCACAACGGACAACCTTCTACTTAATTTAGCTTGCTCGTTTTTGAGTTCTCCAATTATTTGTGTGTTTTTTTTTCTAAAACAGAGGTGTTTTGAATCAGCGCTTTCGTATTTTCGCTCAAAATACGCATTAATGTCTCAATACTATTGTTTGAAGTAATATCTCGAGGTTGTTTAAATGGTACTTTCTGTTTTGGTCTGCTAATTGGTTGGGCACTTATCTCCGTTGCCTGTGTGGAAAGAGGCTGTGGATCAATCGCTACAGTTGCGGTGCGATACGAGCATTGCGGGCTTACACGCTCAGCAGAAACACCCGCAGCATTTATCACGTATACAACGTTTTCTTTGTTGCTATACATCGTTCTGCACGTTGGCCCAGAATAAAAACAAAAACGAGAATGTACATTAGTCAACTGACAAGGCCGGATAGATCAACGTGCAAACATCAACACCACGGACGCGTAACATTTGCACATCAACTCGGCTCAAACCCCCACGGGAATGGAATGGTACGAATAAAACTTACTCTTAATAAATTCTGAATTTCTCTCACTCTCTTATCTTAACAGGCACAACAGCTGGAGCGAAAACGTTTGAAACAAACACATATACCGTCAGTCGTCACCCTCGAGCGTTCGAATGCTTCTAAAATGATTGACGACAATTCAAAATCACAAGCCAAAGCCGTCACCAACAACAGTAATGATAAAATAAGGGAATCAAAATATGTCTAAATATGAAGCGGGGCGGAACAGGTCAGATAGAGCAAGCCGATATGCAGGGCAGGTACCGCCTGCGAATGAGTGAAGATGGGAAAAAGGAAAAAAATGGTCGTCTAATGAGAAAGGGTCAAAAAAGGTCTGACACCCCAATAAATGTGTGTTTATGACCATGACCCTACCCTTTTTTTTTCGTACCGCATGTCGCGTTCATGTACCGTCATAAAAGCCAACCGCAGCTGCGCACGTGTTCATTTGTTTTTGCTGCGCATTAGCCTAGGTCTACCCGCGTCGACACCCGGCCGGCTACTGACGTGAGAGAATTTTCGAGTGACTTATGAAGCAAGAATCGGAAATGTTACATTTCCGATGAGACGTTCGACAAGGCTGTTTCGACGAGTCGAAAGTTTGAGTATCCCATACATTTCGTGAGTTCCACCGCTGCTTGGGGCTGTTTACGTGGCTGTTCCGTGCTTACGTTTGCGCTCGCTCCCCCTAGCCAATGAGCACACAAACTTTGCATGTACGAATGCCATGTAAGAAATCATTTAATGGCAAATAGCTGATTTACCCGATTTCGTTTTATCGTCCTAGTTTAAGGCAACATTTCAGGGGCAAGGATTGTTACGAATCACGGTCGTAGTTTAATCTTTGAAGATCTCTATTCAACTGCTTTCTCATTGTTTTTGAATTCAATCCATTTGTTCTGTTGCCGGCTTCATCTTTAGCAATGTTCCATTTCTCTTAGCTCAACTTTCGCTGTTGCTGTTGAAACAACGTTATACAATAGGTGTGAATCCTTACTTTTTTAAACTATGAACTGAACTCTACACTTCCAACCTTATCTTATTTGTATGTTATACATCCGCCATTTCGAAACATTATTATGCTTTTGCATTATTTATCATCGATTTTACTCGATTCGTTTATCAAATCTGGCTGAAGGGTTTGAAAAGTTCGCATTTAACGGCCCATCGCAAAACATGCTCATCCTAGCCCGATATCCTCATCTCATTCAGCGATTTTTAAGGAACTAGTGAACTGAACTCTCGGATGATGTTTGTTGCAATTTTTTCTCTTTCACTATTTTCTGTCTCTGTCTCTTTCGCTTTTGCTTCCTTTTTATTTTCTATTCGCTTACTCTTATTTACTGTCACCTACGCGCGCCCGGAAACAGTTTTCCTTTTCCCCTGGATTTTTCACTTTTAATGCTGTTCCTATTAAAAACATAACCCGTGTTCTTAGTCATTGCTCTTTGTAAGCGTAATTTAAGTTTTTTAAACAACAACCAATATTTCAACGCAACTCAACTCAGTAATAAAAAAATGCAATTTTACTTAATATGTGCACAGCGTTATTATCACTTATATACTGAAGAATATATTTACTGTTATTTTGCAAAACGGCCATACCTTTACCCTCCATGATGTAATAGTCCCTCGTTTCAAAGAATGAAACGAATGAAGGATGTACTAAACAAATTTTTTTCATATCAAGGATGTACTTAAAATTTTTTTAGATCGAGGATGTACTAAAAAAATTTTTTTCATATCAAGGTTGTACTAAAAAAATTTTTTTTAGATCAAGGATGTACTAAAAAAATTTTTTTAGATCGAGGATGTACTTAAAAAATTTTCTTCATATCAAGGATGTACTAACAAAATTTTTTTAGATCCAGGATGTACTAACAAAATTTTTTTAGATCGAGGATGTACTAAAAAAATTTTGTTAGATCGAGGATGTACTAAAAAAATTTTTTTAGATCGGGGATGTACTAAAAAAATTTTTTTTGATCGAGGATGTACAAAAAAAATTTTTTTTAGATCGAGGATGTACTAAAAAATTTTTTTAGATCGAGCATGTACTAAAAAAATTTTTATCATCTCAAGGATGTACTAAAAAAATTTTGTTAGATCGAGGATGTACTTAAAAAATTTTTTTAGATCGATGATGTACTTAAAAAAAATTTTTCGTATCAAGGATGTACTAAAAATATTTTTTTTAGATCAAGGATGTACTAAAAAAATTTTTTTTAGATCGAGGATGTACTAAAAAAATTTTTTTCATATCAAGGATGTACTTAAAAAAATTTTTTTAGATCGAGGATGTACTAAAAAAATTTTTTTTGATCGAGGATGTACAAAAAAAATTTTTTTAGATCGAGGATGTACTAAAAAAATTTTTTTAGATCGAGGATGTACTAAAAAAATTTTTTTAGATCGAGGATGTACTAAAAAAAATTTTTTTAGATCAAGGATGTACTAAAAAAATTTTTTTTAGATCGAGGATGTACTAAAAAATTTTTTTTAGATCGAGGATGTACTAAAAAAATTTTTTTAGATCGAGGATGTACTAAAAAAATTTTTTTTAAATCGAGGATGTACTAAAAAAATTTTTTTGAGATCGAGGATGTACTAAAAAATTTTTTTTAGATCGAGGATGTACTAAAAAAAATTTTTTTAGATCAAGGATGTACTAAAAAAATTTTTTTTAGATCGAGGATGTACTAAAAAATTTTTTTTAGATCGAGGATGTACTAAAAAAATTTTTTTTGATCGAGGATGTACTAAAAAAATTTTTTTCATATCGAGGATGTACTAAAAAAATTTTTTTTAGATCGAGGATGTACTAAAAAAACTTTTTTTGATCGAGGATGTACTAAAAAAATTTTTTTAGATCGAGGATGTACTAAAACAAATTTTTTTACATCGAGGATGTACTAAAAAATTTTTTTTATCGAGGATGCACTAAAAAAATTTTTTTCATATCAAGGATGTACTAAAAAAATTTTTTTTAAATCGAGGATGTACTAAAAAAATTTTTTTAGATCGAGGATGTACTAAAAAAATTTTTTTTAAATCGAGGATGTACTAAAAAAATTTTTTTAGATCGAGGATGTACTAAAAAAATTTTTTTTAGATCGAGGATGTACTAAAAAAATTTTTTTTGATCGAGGATGTACTAAAAAAATTTTTTTTAGATCGAGGATGTGCTAAAAATATTTTTTAAGATCGAGGATGTACTAAAAAAATTTTTTTTAGATCGAGGATGTACTAAAAAAATTTTTTTTGATCGAGGATGTACTAAAAAAATTTTTTTAGATCGAGGATGTACTAAAAAAATTTTTTTTAGATCGAGGATGTACTAAAAAATTTTTTTTAGATCGAGGATGTACTAAAAAAATTTTTTTAGATTGAGGATGTACTAAAAAAATTTTTTTTAGATCAAGGATGTACTAAAAAAATTTTTTTTGATCGAGGATGTACTAAAAAAATTTTTTTAGATCGAGGATGTACTAAAAAAATTTTTTTAGATCGAGGATGTACTAAAAAAATTTTTTTTGATCGAGGATGTACTAAAAAATTTTTTTTAAATCGAGGATGTACTAAAAAAAATTTTTTCATATCAAGGATGTACTAAAAAAATTTTTTTAGATCGAGGATGTACTAAAAAAAATTTTTTTAGTACATCCTCGATCTAAAAAAAATTTTTTTAGTACATCCTTGATATGAAAAAAATTTTTTTAGTACATCCTCGATCTAAAAAAATTTTTTTAGCACATCCTCGATTTAAGAAAAAATTTTTTAGTACATCCTCGATCTAAAAAAATTTTTTTAGTACATCCTCGATCTAAAAAAAATTTTTTTAGTACATCCTTGATATGAAAAAATTTTTTTTAGTACATCCTCGATTAAAAAAAAATTTTTTAGTACATCCTCGATCTAAAAAAAATTTTTTTAGCACATCCTCGATCTAAAAAAATTTTTTTAGTACATCCTCGATTTAAAAAAAATTTTTTTAGTACATCCTCGATCTAAAAAAATTTTTTTAGTACATCCTCGATCTAAAAAAAATTTTTTTAGTACATCCTCGATTTAAAAAAAATTTTTTTAAGTACATCCTCGATCTAAAAAAATTTTTTTAGTACATCCTCGATCTAAAAAAATTTTTTTAGTACATCCTCGATCTAAAAAAAATTTTTTAGTACATCCTCGATCTAAAAAAAATTTTTTTAGTACATCCTCGATCTAAAAAAAATTTTTTTAGTACATCCTCGATCTAAAAAAAAATTTTTTAGTACATCCTTGATATGAAAAAAATTTTTTTAGTACATCCTCGATCGTTTACACTTCATGACAGGCCGAGCGACACTTCGTTAAGTATACGCCGTCATTTAGTGAGTGCCAGGAGGCACTCAAATTACGGCGCTTGAGCACTCACAATGCACCCGGGGGCTATAAATACCACTAGCAAAATAATAAATCGACTCTCTTCTGCTAAAAAAAAACTTAAAACGACTTCAGGTAACTAACCAAGCCACATCCGAAATCCGTAGGTTTTGTACAGATGTGGTGCCGTGACCAGGAGAAGCCGAAGGGCTGGTTATTTCCATTTACGGATTCTCGTGAACACAGTGCAATTTTGACGGCGAAAACGTACGTTTTCGTACACAGCAACTCCATTCACCGTCTCCATTCACCGCGAACGAAACTACAAAAATAAATCGATCATGCCGGCATGATGCCGTTAGATTGTCATCTCGAAGGGCAATTGTGCTTGTCTCGCTCGATCGGCATGCGAAAAATTCCTTATCGACTTTCGATCGGAACGAGACACGGCAGAGATTACGAGACGCGTTGAGATTCAGTGCCAGTTAGAGAGACTCGGCAACACCACCGAGGCGGAGGCACTCGCAAGTTAAAGGCCAAAAAAGGATGGAAGCTTCTCGAAACATCAACGCAGCACTCAAGCTTTGGCTGGGTTGGCATCAAACTCCCCACCATTCGATGGTGATTACTGCTGCGAATGGCTTACATTTAGGGAGACTTTTGGAAGGTCTGACAACCAGCGAATTGCCGTCCATCCCAAAAATTCCATTACTTGCGAGCATCATTGCAGTAAAGGGAAGCCGCCAAAGTCATCGAGTCGATCACCAAAAGTGCCGCGAAGTATGAGATCGCATGGAAGATATTAACTCTCTCGGTACTCGAACGAGTTCTGTTCTGTTGAAGAAGCGTCACTTTGCAGGCTCTGTTGTCGGAATGGCCACCGTTAAGCGGGAAACCGTGCGTCGACCCTTCGATCAGCGAAAAGTGTGGATGAATTCGAGCGCCAGCAAAGAAAAAAAAGCTTTAAAACATTTGGGTGAAAAAAAAACAGAAGCTTAGAGCATTTACTAAGGCACAAAACTACCCGCCATTGGGAGGAACCCCAGCTTGCTTGCTTTCACCACCAATGAAAACTCCCCAGCTTTCGAAAGTTTAGTGGCATTTTTGCAACGCCCAAAACCCTTACCATACTTCGTACCAAAGCCAAACGACACTCACTCGCGCGTGTTCCATCCACCTCTTGCGTGAAACAACGCAACTGCCTCCTAGGGCCAACTGGAGCATAATTATCCCATGAAATGTCCACGATTCATTACTATGAAGTCCCGAAGCTCGGGTATCAACAAGTAACTGTCTAATGGCGCGTGTTCACCATTCGGACCTAAGCTGGAAGAATGAGTGAACGAGAATTGAGTGAAAGGAGAGTGAGAGCGACCAATTTGTGTGTTTTTCCGGAGTCGGACATTCGTCGGACATTCGTCGAGGCGCGTCTCGATGACAGTTTTGAACGGGACTCTGTTTTTTTTTTCAATAACACTATTATTTCATAGCAAAAAGGAGCAATCGCTAATTGAACTTTTTTTTGGATTTGTTTTTAGATTAGCAAAAAACTAAATATACAAAACGAGTGCAATGAGAGCAGCACCACCACGTAAAGGTTTTGCGTGTCCAATTGCTCGGACCAAAACCGGCAAGCGAACTCCATGCGAATTTTTGGACAATTTTGATGTGTCAACTCATTCGATTAGCCTTGATAGGTGGCCCACGCGCCATTAGTTGAACGCGCACTGGAACTCTCTGGAACGATGGAACTCTTTTATAACGATCAGCTGTGTGTTTGCTGGTTTTTGGGTCCGTCGACTTTTGAAGAAAATCTCAAAATATTTAGATATATTTTCTACTAAATGACAAGTACGATGTTCGAAATACAGTATGCAAGCACGGAAATACACAATTTCTGCATAAAATACAACGTCATAAGGTTGAAAAATGAGCACATCAATAAACATTTTCCATACGCTCAAACTGGACAAAACCCAACATCAACAAACCATAGCATCTTAAATGCAGTGCAGGAACACATCCGATAAAGATATCGGCAACGGTTAAGGTAAAAACCCATCCGTTTGTCTATTGACGGTGATGGTAGATATGCTATTAAAATCAAACAATATTTCATGAAAGCATACGATGTACGAGGATGAGCACGAGGAAAACTTCAACCATCTGGACCATGTCATCAGACTCGTCTGGCTTTTGACGGACTTAAATATTAAGCATTATCGATAAAATACTCCCTAGCACTGCATAGCAATGTTGCGCTGACCGAAAACTGCTATTATTTCGACGAATCGAGAGTATTTGTTGTATTTGTTTGAATGCACAAATGCTGCAATGGGTCTTTGACAACGCGGTTGGCAAACGGATTGATGAGATGTTTTAGTATCGAATATTGTCTGATTGTGTGTTTCTACGCTGTCCATCCAGGTATCAAATTCTGCCAATCACTGTACTTATCGTTTGCGATTTTACTTATTCCGTCTGCGTCCGACAGATCTATCTGTCAGCATCAAACAGACGTTACATGGTTACATGATTCCAGCTTAGCTGACGGCGCATGAGCAAATGATGTGCAAATGTTTCGTACGTAGGGAATGAAAGCTTCAACTAACCATTGAAAAACCTGTCTGCGTCGCTTCGTGCGTCGTTGGTGTTAATATGGAGAGGATACTGAAATAATGTTACAATATTGTATTGCTGAGTGACCTTTTTAAGTGATGCTAAATTTCAGATTAAGTAACGCATAACAATTTGACTGTTATCGGTACATTGAACATTGGTTAGAAACGGTGCCCACAGACATTGCTGCTATAGACGAGCAGGTTTTGCATGGACTTGTGCACCGAAATCGTAAGTATACGTGCCAGTCTAACCATTGCCATATATTTCACAGCAAGCGCGAGAAGAAAACACACAGAACGAACCGAATGAGAACGAAACGCAAAAGAAAGATCACTAGAAAGAGTGAGTGCACAACGACAGCGAATAATGAATCTGCATTAGCCAGAGAAATCAACCTCGCGTAAAGCTCTTTTATTTTGGTAATTTCTTTTACAAAGCTGCTCAGTGACAGGAGCTTTGTCCCGAGGACATCTGTATTGCGAGTTGATTTGCGTCTCGAAAGCAAGCCGAGTTTTTTTAGTTAGCCGCAAGCCGAAAAACCACGTGGCTTTCGACTTGCGTTAGTTCGTTCTTTCCAGAATTTCGGTTTTTTTTTTTTCGCTTCCCGTTTTCTATAGCGAGCATACCCCGGTAGCTAAAATCACTCACGGCTGACGCTGATACGACGCTCTCTTTTTTTTTTTTTTTTGTCGGAAAGGGCGACCGTTTTTATGCGTTGACCGGACAAATTATTCCGCTGTCGTTTCAAATTATTTTCTCACATCTTTCAAAAGAGAGATTGCCAACCCGAGCGAACAGATATATCTGTGCATATCTAATATCTAATGAACGCGTCTAATCAAAAGTACAGAAGACAACAATGCCTTTATTATGAAGTCTAAAATGATGCATCACTTTGTTTTTGTTTCTACGAGTTTCACGGTATTTCTGATTCAAAATCACTTCCGATAAATATGTGCGGCGTCTCCCCGCAGTGTTATATTAAAAGTGTCTTCCAATGCACATGTCGTAGCGCAGACGTCTTTGAAGTAACACTGTTTTGCAACAATTTCTTGCTTTATCGTCATCATCTGGAGCATTTTCTAGTGACGTGAGTGTTGTCTCGACGTACAGCAGCATGAATCATGAAACATAAAAAAATGTAGATACTTCGATTCCAAAAAACGTAAACATTATCTCAACAAGCTTACCTTCACAGCTGGTCGAAAACTAGTGTAGCGCCCCCTGCGATTTCTTTCGCTCCCTCGTTTAGCATTGCAAGCAGCAACTATCGGCGCCCGGCTTGCGAATACAATCCATCCAATGCGGAAGTACATCCTCGATCTAAAAAAAATTTTTTTAGTACATCCTTGATATGAAAAAAATTTTTTTAGTACATCCTCGATCTAAAAAAATTTTTTAGTACATCCTCGATCTAAAAATAATTTTTTTAGTACATCCTTGATATGAAAAAATTTTTTTAGTACATCCTCGATCTAAAAAATTTTTTTATTACATCCTCGATCAAAAAAAATTTTTTTAGTACATCCTCGATCTAAAAAAATTTTGTTTAGTACATCCTTGATATGAAAAAAATTTTTTTTAGTACATCCTCGATCTAAAAAAATTTTTTAGTACATCCTCGATCTAAAAAAAAATTTTTTAGTACATCCTCGATCTAAAAAAAATTTTTTTAGTACATCCTCGATTAAAAAAAATTTTTTTAGTACATCCTCGATCTAAAAAAAATTTTTTTAGTACATCCTTGATATGAAAAAATTTTTTTAGTACATCCTTGATATGAAAAAATTTTATTTAGTACATCCTCGATCTAAAAAAAATTTTTTTAGTACATCCTAGATCAAAAAAAATTTTTTTAGTACATCCTCGATCTAAACAAATTTTTTTAGTATATACTTGATATGAAAAAAATTTTTTAGTACATCCTCGATCTAAAAAAAATTTTTTTAGTACATCTTCGATCAAAAAAAATTTTTTTAGTACATCCTCGATCTAAAAAAAATTTTTTTAGTACATCCTCGATGAAAAAAAATTTTTTTAGTACATCCTCGATCTAAAAAAAATTTTTTTAGTACATCCTTGATATGAAAAAAAATTTTTTAGTACATCCTCGATCTAAAAAAATTTTTTTAGTACATCCTTGATATGAAAAAATTTTTTTTAGTACATCCTCGATCTAAAAAAAAATTTTTTAGTACATCCTCGATCAAAAAAAATTTTTTTAGTACATCCTCGATCTAAAAAAAATTTTTTTAGTACATCCTTGATATGAAAAAAAATTTTTTAGTACATCCTCGATCAAAACAATTTTGTTAGTACATCTCCGATCTAAAAAAAAATTTTTTTAGTACATCCTTGATATGAAAAAATTTTTTTAGTACATCCTTGATATGAAAAAATTTTTTTTAGTACATCCTCGATCTAAAAAAAATTTTTTTAGTACATCCTAGATCAAAAAAAATTTTTTTAGTACATCCTCGATGTAAACAAATTTTTTTAGTATATACTTGATATGAAAAAAATTTTTTAGTACATCCTCGATCTAAAAAAAATTTTTTTAGTACATCTTCGATCAAAAAAAATTTTTTTAGTACATCCTCGATCTAAAAAAAATTTTTTTAGTACATCCTCGATGAAAAAAAATTTTTTTAGTACATCCTCGATCTAAAAAAAATTTTTTTAGTACATCCTTGATATGAAAAAATTTTTTTTAGTACATCCTCGATCTAAAAAAATTTTTTTAGTGCATCCTCGATCAAAAAAAAATTTTTTAGTACATCCTCGATCTAAAAAAATTTTTTTAGTACATCCTTGATATGAAAAAATTTTTTTTAGTACATCCTCGATCTAAAAAAAATTTTTTTAGTACATCCTAGATCAAAAAAAAATTTTTTTAGTACATCCTCGATCTAAAAAAAATTTTTTTAGTACACTCTTGATATGAAAAAAAATTTTTTAGTACATCCTCGATCAAAAAAAATTTTTTAGTGCATCCTCGATCAAAAAAAAATTTTTTAGTACATCCTCGATCTAAAAAAATTTTTTTAGTACATCCTTGATATGAAAAAATTTTTTTTAGTACATCCTCGATCTAAAAAAAATTTTTTTAGTACATCCTAGATCAAAAAAAATTTTTTTAGTACATCCTCGATCTAAAAAAAATTTTTTTAGTACATCCTCGATCAAAAAAAATTTTTTTAGTACATCCTCGATCTAAAAAAAATTTTTTTAGTACATCCTCAATCTAAAAAAATTTTTTTTGTACATCCTCGATCAAAAAAATTTTTTTAGTACATCCTCGATCTAAAAAAATTTTTTTAGTACATCTTTGATATGAAAAAATTTTTTTAGTACATCCTCGATCTAAAAAAAATTTTTTTAGTACATCCTCGATCAAAAAAAAATTTTTTAGTACATCCTCGATCTAAATAAAATTTTTTTAGTACATCCTCGATCTAAAAAAATTTTTTTAGTACATCCTTGATCTAAAAAAAATTTTTTAGTACATCCTCGATCAAAAAAAATTATTTTTTAGTACATCCTCAATCTAAAAAAATTTTTTTTGTACATCCTCGATCAAAAAAATTTTTTTAGTACATCCTCAATCTAAAAAAATTTTTTTTGTACATCCTCGATCAAAAAAATTTTTTTAGTACATCCTCGATCTAAAAAAATTTTTATAGTACATCCTTGATATGAAAAAAATTTTTTTAGTACATCCTCGATCTAAAAAAAATTTTTTTAGTACATCCTCGATCAAAAAAAATTTTTTTAGTACATCCTCGATCTAAAAAAAATTTTTTTAGTACATCCTCAATCTAAAAAAATTTTTTTTGTACATCCTTGATATGAAAAAATTTTTTTAGTACATCCTCGATCTAAAAAAAAGTTTTTTAGTACATCCTCGATCTAAAAAAAATTTTTTTAGTACATCCTCGATCAAAAAAAATTTTTTTAGTACATCCTCGATCTAAAAAAAATTTTTTTAGTACATCCTCAATCTAAAAAAATTTTTTTAGTACATCCTCAATCTAAAAAAATTTTTTTTGTACATCCTCGATCAAAAAAATTTTTTTAGTACATCCTCGATCTAAAAAAATTTTTATAGTACATCCTTGATATGAAAAAAATTTTTTTAGTACATCCTCGATCTAAAAAAAATTTTTTTAGTACATCCTCGATCAAAAAAAATTTTTTTAGTACATCCTCGATCTAAAAAAATTTTTATAGTACATCCTTGATATGAAAAAAATTTTTTTAGTACATCCTCGATCTAAAAAAAATTTTTTTAGTACATCCTCGATCAAAAAAAATTTTTTTAGTACATCCTCGATCTAAAAAAAATTTTTTTAGTACATCCTCAATCTAAAAAAATTTTTTTTGTACATCCTCGATCAAAAAAATTTTTTTAGTACATCCTCGATCTAAAAAAATTTTTATAGTACATCCTTGATATGAAAAAAATTTTTTTAGTACATCCTCGATCTAAAAAAAATTTTTTTAGTACATCCTCGATCAAAAAAAATTTTTTTAGTACATCCTCGATCTAAAAAAATTTTTATAGTACATCCTTGATATGAAAAAAATTTTTTTAGTACATCCTCGATCTAAAAAAAATTTTTTTAGTACATCCTCGATCAAAAAAATTTTTTTAGTACATCCTCGATCTAAAAAAATTTTTTTAGTACATCTTTGATATGAAAAAATTTTTTTAGTACATCCTCGATCTAAAAAAAAGTTTTTTAGTACATCCTCGATCTAAAAAAAATTTTTTTAGTACATCCTTGATATGAAAAAAATTTTTTTAGTACATCCTTGATATGAAAAAATTTTTTTTAGTACATCCTCGATCTAAAAAAATTTTTTTAGTACATCCTCGATCAAAAAAAATTTATTTAGTACATCCTCGATCTAAAAAAAATTTTTTTAGTACATCCTTGATATGAAAAAAATTTTTTTAGTACATCCTCGATCAAAAAAAATTTTTTTAGTACATCCTCGATCTAAAAAAAAATTTTTTAGTACATCCTTGATATGAAAAAATTTTTTTAGTACATCCTCGATCAAAAAAAATTTTTTTAGTACATCCTCGATCAAAAAAAATTTTTTAGTACATCCTCGATCTAAAAAAAATTTTTTTAGTACATCCTCGATCAAAAAAAATTTTTTTTGTACATCCTCGATCAAAAAAAAATTTTTTTAGTACATCCTAGATCAAAAAAAATTTTTTTAGTACATCCTCGATCTAAAAAAAAATTTTTTAGTACATCCTTGATATGAAAAATTTTTTTTAGTACATCCTCGATCAAAAAAAATTTTTTTAGTACATCCTAGATCAAAAAAAATTTTTTTAGTACATCCTCGATCTAAAAAAAATTTTTTTAGTACATCCTTGATATGAAAAAATTTTTTTTAGTACATCCTCGATCTAAAAAAATTTTTTTAGTACATCCTCGATCAAAAAAAATTTTTTTAGTACATCCTCGATCTAAAAAAAATTTTTTTAGTACATCCTTGATATGAAAAAAATTTTTTTAGTACATCCTCGATCAAAAAAAATTTTTTTAGTACATCCTCGATCTAAAAAAAAATTTTTTAGTACATCCTTGATATGAAAAAATTTTTTTAGTACATCCTCGATCAAAAAAAATTTTTTTAGTACATCCTCGATCAAAAAAAATTTTTTAGTACATCCTCGATCTAAAAAAAATTTTTTTAGTACATCCTCGATCAAAAAAAATTTTTTTTGTACATCCTCGATCAAAAAAAAATTTTTTTAGTACATCCTAGATCAAAAAAAATTTTTTTAGTACATCCTCGATCTAAAAAAAAATTTTTTAGTACATCCTTGATATGAAAAATTTTTTTTAGTACATCCTCGATCAAAAAAAATTTTTTTAGTACATCCTAGATCAAAAAAAATTTTTTTAGTACATCCTCGATCTAAAAAAAATTTTTTTAGTACATCCTTGATATGAAAAAATTTTTTTAGTACATCCTCGATCTAAAAAAATTTTTTTAGTACATCCTCGATCAAAAAAAATTTTTTTAATACATTCTCGATCTAAAAAAAATTGTTTTAGTACATCCTTGATATGAAAAAATTTTTTTTAGTACATCCTCGATCTAAAAAAAAATTTTTTAGTACATCCTTGATATGAAAAAATTTTTTTAGTACATCCTCGATCTAAAAAAAATTTTTTTAGTACATCCTCGATCTAAAAAAAATTTTTTTAGTACATCCTCGATCTAAAAAACAATTTTTTAGTACATCCTTGATCTAAAAAAATTTTTTAGTACATCATAGATCAAAAAAATTTTTTTAGTACATCCTCGATCTAAAAAAAATTTTTTTAGTACATCCTTGATATGAAAAAAATTTTTTTAGTACATCCTCGATCTAAAAAAAATTTTTTTAGTACATCCTTGATATGAAAAAAATTTTTTTAGTACATACTCGATCAAAAAAAATTTTTTTAGTACATCCTCGATCTAAAAAAAAAATTTTTAGTACATCCTTGATATGAAAAAAATTTTTTTAGTACATCCTCGATCTAAAAAAATTTTTTTAGTACATCCTCGAACAAAAAAAATTTTGTAGTACATCCTCGATCTTAAAAAAAAATTTTTTAGTACATCCTTGATATGAAAAAATTTTTTTTAGTACATCCTTGATATGAAAAAAAATTTTTTAGTACATCCTCGATCTAAAAAAATTTTTTTAGTACATCCTCGATCTAAAAAAATTTTTTTAGTACATCCTCGATCTAAAAAAAATTTTTTTAGTACATCCTCGATCAAAAAAAATTTTTTTAGTACATCCTCGATCTAAAAAAAATTTTTTTAGTACATCCTTGATATGAAAAAAATTTTTTTAGTACATACTCGATCAAAAAAAATTTTTTTAGTACATCCTCGATCTAAAAAAAAAATTTTTAGTACATCCTTGATATGAAAAAAATTTTTTTAGTACATCCTCGATCTAAAAAAATTTTTTTAGTACATCCTCGAACAAAAAAAATTTTGTAGTACATCCTCGATCTTAAAAAAAAATTTTTTAGTACATCCTTGATATGAAAAAATTTTTTTAGTACATCCTTGATATGAAAAAAATTTTTTTAGTACATCCTCGATCTAAAAAAATTTTTTTAGTACATCCTCGATCTAAAAAAAATTATTTTAGTACATCCTCGATCTAAAAAAATTTTTTTAGTACATCCTCGATCTAAAAAAAATTTTTTTAGTACATCCTTGATCAAAAAAAATTTTTTTAGTACATCCTTGATATGAAAAAAATTTTTTTAGTACATCCTTGATATGAAAAAATTTTTTTTAGTACATCCTCGATCTAAAAAAATTTTTTTAGTACATCCTCGATCAAAAAAAAATTTTTAAGTACATCCTCGATCTAAAAAAAAATTTTTTTAGTACATCCTTGATATGAAAAAAATTTTTTTAGTACATCCTCGATCTAAAAAAATTTTTTTAGTACATCCTCGATCTAAAAAAAATTTTTTTAGTACATCCTCGATCTAAAAAAAATTTTTTTAGTACATCCTTGATATGAAAAAATTTTTTTTAGTACATCCTCGATCTAAAAAAATTTTTTTAGTACATCCTCGATCTAAAAAAATTTTTTTAGTACATCCTCGATCTAAAAAAAATTTTTTTAGTACATCCTAGATCAAAAAAAAATTTTTTAGTACATCCTCGATCTAAAAAAAATTTTTTTAGTACATCCTTGATATGAAAAAATTTTTTTTAGTACATCCTCGATCTAAAAAAATTTTTTTAGTACATCCTCGATCTAAAAAAATTTTTTTAGTACATCCTCGATCTAAAAAAAATTTTTTTAGTACATCCTAGATCAAAAAAAAATTTTTTAGTACATCCTCGATCTAAAAAAAATTTTTTTAGTACATCCTTGATATGAAAAAATTTTTTTTAGTACATCCTCGATCTCAAAAAATTTTTTTAGTACATCCTCGATCTTAAAAAATTTTTTTAGTACATCCTCGATCTAAAAAAAATTTTTTTAGTACATCCTTGATATGAAAAAATTTTTTTTAGTACATCCTCGATCTTAAAAAATTTTTTAAGTACATCCTCGATCTAAAAAAATTTTTTTAGTACACCCTCGATCTAAAAAAATTTTTTTAGTGCATCCTCGATCTGAAAAAATTTTTTAGTACATCCTCGATCTAAAAAAAATTTTTTAAGTACATCCTCGATCTAAAAAAATTTTTTTAGTACACCCTCGATCTAAAAAAATTTTTCTATTACATCCTTGTGAAGCGGTCACACCGCATTGTAGTTAAGCGCCTATTTTATTTAATAACATCCGTTAACCAACTATTGGCTAAAATACAAAAAGACCAAAATATCTTTCTAAACGCGATACAAAAAAAGGAAAAATTTCAAACCATTTTCGATGTACTGGGTACCGATTTTGAAGATAAATTGATTAACAAGAGTTATGATATGATCCCTAGTTAGTTAGCAATTCCCGAAGATCCTTTGCTCATTAAATTGATTGATTTTGAAATAACGCTTAAACAAAATTACGAGTTACAATTTTTATTCCAAATCCCATTAGTTTATCGCCAAACATACACCATGAAAAAAAAGTTACAGTAGCACCACACCTGAATGGGTCAACAGTTACAATGATTGAAAGGATCAAAAATATAATATTTATAGAAAAAAAACTCGTTTTGGGGCTATGTCAGTGAATAGCTTGGTTATACAAAAATGTACCCCAATTGCAAAACGTTCAAAGTTTGTAGTTTTGTCAACTCGTCGAGAAAATTTAAAAACCCTGGAACTTTGCACCTACAAACGTGTTGTTTCACAATAACTCGTTAAACTGCCCAATGAGATGTATCAAAATCAGTCACGACAAATTTTTAACGCCTATAAATACAGCGCTAAATATCACACGAGGACAAAACTCATCGACACTTTTTGTTATTTGGTACAGGACAAAAATAAAAATTGAACCTAATATGACTGTGCAGACAGACAATGTTAAAATAACGTGTAACGAAAACGTCACGGAAAACAAAATTGATTCAAAACATGTTACGCAAAATATCCTTACCAGTTATGAAAGGAACTTTAGATTCAATACAAAAAAATACCTTTACTAAACAAAATTCATTTCCTATTTATTCCATGCAAGAAAAAGGAAAACTTTTTTACTTTAGGTGTCGAAGCAAACGCCCTAAATCACCATCCAACAGTAGTAGCAAAGCTGGCATGACCCGTGGTGGTTTTCCACAACGACGGTACGAATTCGTTTGGGCGCACGTTGGCGAACGTTGGCGGGCTGTCTGAGAGGAAAAATGTCCCGCTGTTCACCGTCAATACACCGGCGCACAAAACCGAAAAAGGAGTCAAAAGGCATTCGCTAGCACAAGAAAGAAACATGATCGAACTACCAGCACAGCGCACCGCCAACAGCAATATAGAAAGCGAAAATCAATTAACAGAAGCACTGAAACCAACAGAAGTAGAAGAATAAGACAAATAGTAATTGAAAAAAAAAAGTAATAGGAGGATTTAGCGTAAACTAGTCGTTAAACGATAGAAGGTTAATACTTTACACCATGGCTTGAAGGAATAACTCCCCACCCGAACCGACCACTTGGCGTTACGGAGGATATCAACGAAGTAAAGCTTGACTGACGCTACGTAGAATGCTTGACGAAGTAGAGAATGAGGCATTGAGAGACGGCGTAAAGACGGGTCGACAGCAGAAGCATAAAAATTGGGAGCCACAGAGGCAATAATGGAGAAGATGGGTTTTTCCACACAGGCACGAGTGATACGTCAACCGGAGGACACCGAATGGTTTGACTGGAAAAAAAAGAGTTGTGATCCACGAGTGATACAAAACCAAAGCAAATGTATTCCCTGCCCACACAATCGTCTAGCTGAGCTCAAGATCAAAGTCACTAAAACTGAATCGGGGCATAGTCAGCCACTGCTGATAAAACGATCCGAGAATGGACGGAATGACTGAAGAAAATCGCCAAGATGCTACCACTGTTTACTCTCAAGCGTTGGCTAAAGACGTGCATTCAGTTCCCAAGAGAATTCCCCGTTCTTTAACAGAATGCATAGTCTCGATTGCCCACATCACCATTCGAGTCAACTCGTAGATCTGACGAGGCCAAAATAAATAAGCCCTCTTTCTCACCGGCCGTACCATTTCGGGGCTGAGGACTGGCGTGCGCGAGATTCAACAAGCAATGGTGTAAAGATACAAAAAAAAATAAGTTTAAGGGGGTAAAGCGGTCATCGTCGCCTCGTAGTCATAATCTGAGTCGTAAGCATTAAGCAGAAGTGTCGTCTATCGATCGTGCGGTCACACTGTGCACCTTAGGTTAAAATTATTATACCTTCAGTAAGCAAAATCGTTAGCAAGGCCCCGAGAGGGCCAAGTTGGTATCGAGGGATCCCGGGAACACAATGTCTACGATCAGTTAGTGTCGGGAAGCGTATGAATAAACGGCACAGGTGAAGTGAGCAAGTCAGGTTTTATTATTTGTCACCGCACTCTTCTCGGACAACTCCCTCTTCTCCACCAGGCCTGGCCAGACGACGCTCCTGGCCAGACGCTGCTTTCTACAGCTGGTAGTGGCGCCATCGTTGGTGCTTTCGGTGTTGCCGCATATATAATGCATCTTTGACAACAGCTTTTTACATTTTTTAATACGTTCCTTATATTTATGATCCAGAACTTTTGCCGTAGTGCTGCTATCATCACCACGTTATCGGCTTGATGGAGATATCTCTCATGGTAGCTTCGCACAATCATTCTCACTATTCTCCCCTTGTTGGGAAGCAGGATTGGGGTTCATATCTTGAATTGCTCGGCAGTCGAAATTCGATCGCGTGTTTCTTTGCCCAGAAACTGATCACAACAGGGTAATTTATGTGTACCTTTGCCGAGTGGACATCTTGGTACCCATTTGTCAGTTTTTTCTTTTTTCATCTGAACGATTCCTATAACCCGAGCTAGTTGGCTGGTTCTTTTCAAATTTAAATTTCCTATGATTTCTGTTTTCCCCATCATGAAAGTTTACCGGTTCTTCTGATCTGTTGTTACTTTTAGGCATTAGTCTTATTTCTCGTGCAGTTGGTAGTAACCAGTTCGAAAGATGAGCCAGGGTTACTACTCCATCGGAATCAATGGACAGTTCGTGATCTATCCATCGTTCCTGAGAGCTTGTTGGCAGTCGACTGACGATTTCTTCTATCAGCCGATGATCGTATAGATCGGATGTTTTTCTTAAAACCTGTATGTTCGTAACAAGGTTTTCAAGAGCGTCGCTCAATTCTGGAATCTTGTTGCGATCCACCTAAGGATCTTCATTACGTCTTTCAAAAGATCCTTGAAAATTATTTCAGGTCTTCCGAACACTTCTTCCAGTCTTTTCATTACTAACCCGACATTCTGCGGATCCAAAAAGAGTGGCCTTACACACTTCTCTGCATCTCCTTTCAGATGCTTTTGGAGACGATTCATATTCTCTAACTGACTGAAGTCTGCCTCACTAGATGTCTCTTCGAAGGCTCTTTTGAGCTTTGGCCAATCTTTGGCTTTACCGTCAAAATACGGTAGGTTCAAGAGAGTTGTTTTCTTCAAGATCACACTATCGCTGATCTTATTTATTTTTAAGGCTTCCACAAGCGCTTGTACGGTTGAGCTTTGGCTCGTGTTGTCTGCTATCGTATGTAACGACCTATCTACTGTGCACTTTATGCACAAGAAGTCTTCATCCTTCCCTGGCAGTTTCTTTAGCTTTGAGCATGACAAGTGGAACCATCTGTCGCACTCGTCACACTGCACCATTTCTAGCTCTGCGTCATCGGGTCTTGTACAAAGACGACAAACGCCGTTCCTATTTTCTATAAAGTATTTTTGTCCCTTGGAAGCCATTTTTACTAAACGTTTCGATTACCTATTTTTGGGTCTTACTTTCCACTTCAGAATAAGGTATTTTACCCTTAGGAATAGATGCTTGGATCTTCCTTTGCCCTAGACTATCGACTTTAAAAGAACTTCTCACCTTCACGTAGGACAGGTGGGTTCGCTGTTGAGTTTTTTTTCCCTAACAGAACGTTTAATGAGGATGTTCCTCTCTGGAGCCACCAATGTTGCTGAGCGGACTCTCGAAACAGGCCCCGCGAAGGAATGGCCTCCCCAGCACGAGAGTATCGCTGGCAGCAGCAGCAAACAATAAAATTGTAACCGGAATCTGCCCGAGCAAAGGTCTCGCACCAAGTTGATCTTCAAGCAGGGGTTCCAACCTTTCCGCTAGTTGTTTCAGCTACCGAATAATATTTGGGGAACCTGGGGGTGATCTGGTGGTAACGAGACAGTTCGGATGTGGGCAAAAAAACCTGGCGTGAGAAAACAACCGCGTGCTGTGTGCGCGAGGAAAGCGTTTCAACAAATGAAGAACCTCCTCGTATGAGCGCTTGATTGAATCTGCTTTATTTTCCACACATTTTAGCTTATACACTAATGGTCAAGAAGCAGGTCTTTCCCACGGTTCGTTCGGTCAGCGGTTTGAAAGCATCGTCCCAGTGAACTGCTTCGTCGATTGCTGTTGCCGTTGGTAGTGCGTTTTTGCGTAGTGTTTGCGGAAGTGTTGTTGGGTCTGGCGATACCATGGTCATGCGGGAGTCGCGGAGTTCTGTTATTGTTTTGTAAACTATTGTCCCATATTTTTAATGGCTGACGCGCTTGTTTCAGTCTCACGTGTAGTGCCCATTGCTGTTTATATATTTATTGGGGGTAACGATAACGATTCTTCCACAAGTTACAGAAGTGACGAAATAATTTTAAACCGACTCGTTGCGCACGCAACAGTACAGGTGATTAGTTTTTATTTTGTGTCGCTGAGCAGGTAAGCGGTTGCTTATTCGTCTCAGGCCATTCCATTATTGTAGATATTGTAAAAAAATAGACGGTACGTGAGGATACGATGCTAACTCGCGCTTACAACGAACGCACACTGAAGAAGAACCTCACCGAAAGCTCACTTTTGACTTTGGACGCATCGTGCAGGACTCCATCGATAACCGATGCGTTCCGTTCGGCTACGGTTGGTGCACTGTTAGAAAAACATTTTTTTGTTTTCGGATAGTCCATGATTAAAAACAATTTTCTTTAGTACATCCTCGATCAAAAAAATTTTTATGGATCGTCCTTGATTGAAAAAAAATTTTTCTAGTACATTCTTGACAAAAAAAATTGTTTTAGTACATCCTCGATCTAAAAAAAATCTTTTAAGTACATCCTCGATCTAAAAAAATTTTTTTAGTACATCCTTGATCTAAAAAAAAATTTTTTAGTACATCCTCAATCTAAAAAAATTTTTTTAGTACATCCTCGATCTAAAAAATTTTTTTAGTACATCCTCGATCATAAAAAAATTTTTTTAGTACATCCTCGATCTAAAAAAATTTTTTTAGTACATCCTGGATTTAAAAAAATTTTTTTAGTACATCCTCGATTTAAAAAAAATTTTTTAGTACATCCTCGATCTAAAAAAAATTTTTTTAGTACATCCTCGATCTAAAAAAAATTTTTTTAGTACATCCTCGATCTAAAAAAATTTTTTTAGTACATCCTCGATTTAAAAAAAATTTTTTTAGTACATCCTCGATTTAAAAAAATTTTTTTAGTACATCCTCGATCTAAAAAAATTTTTTTAGTACATCCTCGATTTAAAAAAAATTTTTTAGTACATCCTCGATCTAAAAAAAATTTTTTTAGTACATCCTCGATATAAAAAAAATTTTTTTAGTACATCCTCGACCTAAAAAAAATTTTTTTAGTACATCCTCGATTTAAAAAAATTTTTTTAGTACATCCTCGATCTAAAAAAATTTTTTTAGTACATCCTCGATTTAAAAAAATTTTTTTAGTACATCCTCGATCTAAAAAAAATTTTTTAGTACATCCTCGATCTAAAAACATTTTTTTAGTACATCCTCGATCTAAAAAAAATTTTTTTAGTACATCCTCGATCTAAAAAAAATTTTTTTAGTACATCCTTGATATGAAAAAAATTTTTTTAGTACATCCTCGATCTAAAAAAAATTTTTTTAGTACATCCTCGATCTAAAAAAATTTTTTTAGTACATCCTCGACCTAAAAACAATTTTTTTAGTACATCCTCGATCTAAAAAAAATTTTTTTAGTACATCCTCGATCTAAAAAAATTTTTTTAGTACATCCTCGATTTAAAAAAAATTTTTTTAGTACATCCTCGATCTAAAAAAAATTTTTTAGTACATCGTCGATCTAAAAAAATTTGTTTAGTACATCCTCGATCAAAAAAAATTTTTTTAGTACATCCTTGATATGAAAAAAATTTTTTAGTACATCCTTGATATGAAAAAAATTTTTTTAGTACATCCTCGATCTAAAAAAATTTTTTTAGTACATCCTCGATCAAAAAAAATTTTTTTAGTACATCCTCGATCTAAAAAAAATTTTTTTAGTACATCCTTGATATGAAAAAAATTTTTTTAGTACATCCTCGATCTCAAAAAATTTTTTTAGTGCATCCTCGATCTAAAAAAAATATTTTTAGTACATCCTTGATATGAAAAAAATTTTTTTAGTACATCCTCGATCTAAAAAAATTTTTTTAGTACATCCTCGATCAAAAAAAATTTTTTTAGTACATCCTCGATCTAAAAAAATTTTTTTAGTACATCCTCGATCTTAAAAAAATTTTTTAGTACATCCTTGATATGAAAAATTTTTTTTTAGTACATCCTCGATCTTAAAAAATTTTTTAGTACATCCTCGATCTAAAAAATTTTGTTTAGTACATCCTCGATCTAAAAAAAATTTTTTTAGTACATCCTCGATCAAAAAAACTTTTTTTAGTACATCCTCGATCAAAAAAAATTTTTTTAGTACATCCTTGATCTAAAAAAAATTTTTTTAGTACATCCTCGATCTAAAAAAAATTTTTTTAGTACATCCTTGATATGAAAAAATTTTTTTTAGTACATCCTCGATCTAAAAAAAATTTTTTTAGTACATCCTTGATATGAAAAAATTTTTTTTAGTACATCCTCGATCTAAAAAAATTTTTTTAGTACATCCTCGATCTAAAAAAATTTTTTTAGTACATCCTCGATCTTAAAAAAATTTTTTAGTACATCCTTGATATGAAAAATTTTTTTTTAGTACATCCTCGATCTTAAAAAATTTTTTTGTACATCCTCGATCTAAAAAATTTTGTTTAGTACATCCTCGATCTAAAAAAAATTTTTTTAGTACATCCTTGATATGAAAAAATTTTTTTAGATCGAGGATGTACTAAAAAAATTTTTTTTAGATCGAGGATGTACTAAAAAAATTTTTTTTGATCGAGGATGTACTAAAAAATTTTTTTTACATCGAGGATGTACTTAAAAAAAATTTTTCATATCAAGGATGTACTAAAAAAATTTTTTTTAGATCGAGGATGTACTAAAAAAATTTTTTTTGATCGAGGATGTACTGAAAAAATTTTTTTTGATCGAGGATGTACTAAAAAAATTTTTTTCATATCAAGGATGTACTAAAAAATTTTTTTTAGATCGAGGATGTACTAAAAAAATTTTTTTAGATCGAGGATGTACTAAAAAAATTTTTTTTGATCGAGGATGTACTAAAAAAATTTTTTTTGATCTAGGATGTACTAAAAAAATTTTTTTTTGATAGAGGATGTACTAAAAAAATTTTTTTAGATCGAGGATGTACTAAAAAAATTTTTTTAGATCGAGGATGTACTAAAAAAAATTTTTTCATATCAAGGATGTACTAAAAAATTTTTTTTTATATCGAGGATGTACTAAAAAAATTTTTTTGATCGAGGATGTACTAAAAAAATTTTTTTCATATCAAGGATGTACTAAAAAAATTTTTTTTAGATCGAGGATGCACTAAAAAATTTTTTTTTGATCGAGGATGTACTAAAAAAATTTTTTTACATCGAGGATGTACTTAAAAAAAAATTTTCATATCAAGGATGTACTAAAAAAATTTTTTTTAGATCGAGGATGTACTAAAAAAATTTTTTTTGATCGAGGATGTACTAAAAAATTTTTTTCATATCAAGGATGTACTAAAAAAAATTTTTTTAGATCGAGGATGTACTAAACAAATTTTTTTAGATCGACGATGTACTAAAAAATTTTTTTTTAGATCAAGAATGTACTAAAAACAATTTTTCAGATCGAGGATGTACTAAAAAAATTTTTTTTGATCGAGGATGTACTAAAAAAATTTTTTTTCATATCAAGGATGTACTAAAAAAATTTTTTTTTGATCGAGGATGTACTAAAAAAATTTTTTTAGTACATCCTTGATATGTGTGAGAAATTCTCACTAATGTACTGGCTGTGATATTCGGAAAATTCACCATTACCGTGATCGTATAAATTGTCTATCCTCGGCGCTGTTCTGTTTGCTACTGTTTTTATTCGTTTTTTTTTTTGAGAGTTCATTTTACCTAGTTCATTTTACGTTGCTCAAAAGTGCTCTAGTGCAGTTGTTTCCCTAATATTTTCCACATTCCCGGCCACCAAAGAAGGAACTTTTTTAAATTATGGACATGTACGTTCATCCTTATCGAAATTGATACCTTCATATTCGAAATTCTGTTCGGCGGCACCCTGCTTCTATGGATCTTGATTGATCACTCAACCTGTGTTGTTTTGATTCTAGTTTGTTTACTTTTGCAAGTCTCGTAGTCCACCCGTTGAACACTCTTCTCCTGCTAAATTAGCAGCATCCGGCAAAATCGCAATTCTAGCTGTCGCTCTAACGATTCCCTTTCCTGCACCTGTGCGTAGTGTTACGACCCTAACTGCACCATCCTTTTCCTTGGATGTAACACCTTGATCCTACCCATCGGCCATAAGGTAGGTGGCACATTGTCTTCTTTGATGCTTACCAATTGCCCTTCCTTTAACCGTACCGGTTTGGCAATCAGATGTTTTGCGCGGGCCCTGTAACTGCTGCAGGTATTCCGGATTTTGCCAACGCGACCAAATATTTTGCCGGTGTTTCTCCACCAAATCAAATTCCTCTTAATCTATTTGATCGTACCTGCCCTCTATCAACCTGAGGGAGTGACGTTAAATTTGACCCAACTAAGAAATGGCCTGCAGTGAGCGGTTCCATTATAGGACGGGTCATTTGATAGTGCAACTAAAGGTCGACTGTTCTAGCTGTGCTAACAAATGTGCTCATTGCTTCCTGAATGAATTTCCGCTGAATTTCATCGTTCGATTTCACGCTCGCGATTACTACACTTAAGCATCTGATCGATGCGATGAAGTTTGAATGTGGTGGCGTTATCTGAGTGTAGTTCCACAATTTCTCAACCCCTGCGAGCCACAAAACGCCGTAGTGCTGCCAAGATGAACCGCACCTGGTTGCAAACAACACACACACGAAAAGTCGCCATATATGCTTTCGTGGCGCGATTTGATGAATACTGGCCCACACAGAGTAGCCGATGCCACTCACCGTGAACACGGGCATGTTGGTGAAACCTGGTGAAACGATCGGAAGATCGGCTACGGACTGTTGTTACCAGTGTGGGTTTGGCCTTGAAGCATCGGTGACACATCGATGGAAGATGGATTTCGCCAGACTGCGTCAGACCAACTACCCAGAACCGTTGACGAAGCATAGAAAGTAGTAGTTCCGGACCAGCATGTAAGTATTTCTTGTGGTATAATGCTGCTGCTAATAATGTTGCCGCATGATTTCCGGCTCGTCGATGAATGGCGACAACCACTTGCGATCTGCAGCCGATCCTCTGGCAACGAGTGAGCGGAACGGCTGGGCTAAGCGACACAATTGCAGCTCAGCTTTTTATTTTTCGATAGCACATCAGTGGCATTTTGTATTGTTTGCTGAGGGATTGCCCGCCTTCAAACACTTGATGAATCGACGAAGTTTGATGTAAGTAGAACATCGAGCAAACAGACTGCTGCTGAACTCGATCGTGGTTGCAACTGCAGCGAGATGTGAATTGAGTAACTTCGTTCTTTGTCGATTGATTCGATTTCTTCTATGGCAGGCAGGTTGTTTAGGCCACCCTTCTACCTTGCTACTCAGCCAGGCTGGCCCATGCCACCACCGAAGGCAAGCGTGTAATTGGTCGGGTTTCTGCTTGGTTTTGTGCCACTCTATTTGCAACGAATGGCGTCCATCGTGTCGTGGTGGAGATTTCAGTCATTGCGACTGACTTTCCGGAACAGTTGCATTCCCAAGCTTACTGCGCAAAGCTCGTAGTCTAGCGATTGCATTGGTGTTGCGATTTTGCTGCCAAAAGTTGTACCGATATCCGTTGCATCACTTTCCGCTCCGATGTAGCAGCAAGTGCCGTATGCTGGTTGCGAAGCATCAGAAAACACGTGCAACTGCACGCGCGTGTTGCTCCTTTGAGTGCTGCAAATCGAGGTATGCGTAGCGCACCACGCAAGTGTAACGTGGAATGAATCGCCGTCCATTGCTTTCGGAGCTTTGTGATGGTAGCTCTAGCACTTTCCCAGTCCCAAGGCTTCCCGTCCATTTGTCAATAGTAACGCCGCGGGTGGCAAATCGATTCGAAAACGAAACATATCCACCGCTGGTTCCCAAACCAGTCCCAACGTCGACACAAACTGGAGGATTTGGCCACGCATGTCTGTTGAAAGAACTGCCGGAATCTTCGAATGCAATGCCTGCTAGAGCTTTCGGTGCGTTGGATGCCGTTGGATGGATTTTTTTTCTAAGGAGAAGCCAGCAACATTTAGCATTTCAGCGATTTGTTTGCGCTTCTCGATTGCATGCGATACTTTCTCTGCGCCTGATAGTAAGTCGTCTACGTAGAGGTCGTTCAGCACTGCATTAACTGCTAGTGGGTGCTAGTGTTCGATTGACGGTTTGTAGCTGTTACTGGTTTGCATCGATTGCCACAGGATCCTGTTTGCGAACTCTCTCGATGAATTTGACGGTACATTTTCTCCACCATCGCTGCTATCCGGCGATACGCATGTGACCGAAAGCGTACAATGATTGAAAAACAGGTCATCTTGGATCACTGGCCCGACGAACAGTTTATCGTTTGAGGAGAACCCCGATGACGTTTTACACGTGGCATCAAACACTCCTCTGACCTTAGTGGGTGTGCTCGTCTCCTTTACCACCGCACGATGGGGCAGAGGGTAATGCTCACAGGCATCATTGACCGGCATGTGGCCTAAGCGTTCGTACGCCTGCATGAATTTACTGTACTCTTCCTTCAGTTCAGGATTCGACCTCAACCTTCGTTCTACGGCGAGGAGTCGACGATCAGCGTTCGCCTTTGATTCTCCTAAAACGACACTGGGATTATTATTTAGATCGAGGATGTACTAAAAAAAATTTTTTCATATCAAGGATGTACTAAAAATTTTTTTTTTAGATCGAGGATGTACTAAAAAAATTTTTTTTGATCGAGGATGTACTAAATAAATTTTTTTAGATCGAGGATGTACTAAAAATTTTTTTAAAGATCGACTAGATGCACTAAAAAAAGTTTTTTCATATCAAGGATGTACTAAAAAATTTTTTTCATATCAAGGATGTACTACAAAAATTTTTTTTGATCGAGGATGTACTAAAAAATTTTTTTTTGATCGAGGATGTACTGAAAAAATTTTTTTTAGATCGAGGATGTACTAAAAAAATTTTTTTTGATCGAGGATGTACTAAAAAATTTTTTTTTAGATCGAGGATGTACTAAAAAAATTTTTTTCATATCAAGGATGTACTAAAAAAATTTTTTTTAGATCGAGGATGTACTAAAAAAATTTTTTTAGATCGAGGATGTACTAAAAAATTTTTTTTTAGATCGAGGATGTACTAAAAAAATTTTTTTTGATCGAGGATGTACTAAAAAAATTTTTTTCATATCAAGGATGTACTAAAAAAATTTTTTTTAGATCGAGGATGTACCAAAAAATTTTTTTTAGATCGAGGATGTACTAAAAAAATTTTTTTAGATCGAGGATGCACTAAAAAATTTTTTTTAGATCGAGGATGCACTAAAAAAATTTTTTTCATATCAAGGATGTACTAAAAAAATTTTTTTTGGATCGAGGATGTACTAAAAAAATTTTTTTTGATCGAGGATGTACTTGAAAAATTTGTTTTAAATCGAGGATGTACTAAAAAAATTTTTTTTAGATCGACGATGTACTAAAAAAATTTTTTTATTTATCAAGGATGTACTAAAAAATTTTTTTTTAGAACGAGGATGTACTAAATAAATTTTTTTAGATCGAGGATGTACTAAAACAATTTTTTTTAGATCAAGGATGTACTAAAAAAATTATTTTTGATCGAGGATGTACTAAAAAAATTTTTTTCATATCAAGGATGTACTTGAAAATTTTTTTTTAAATCGAGGATGTACTAAAAAAATTTTTTTTAGATCGAGGATGTACTAAAAAATTTTTTTTCATATCAAGGATGTACTAAAAAAATTTTTTTAGATCGAGGATGTACTAAAAAAATTTTTTTTAGGTCGAGGATGTACTAAAAAAATTTTTTTAAATCGAGGATGTACTAAAAAAATTTTTTTTAAATCGAGGATGTACTAAAAAAATTTTTTTAGATCGAGGATGTACTAAAAAAATTTTTTTTAGGTCGAGGATGTACTAAAAAAATTTTTTTAGATCGAGGATGTACTAAAAAAATTTTTTTTAGGTCGAGGATGTACTAAAAAAATTTTTTTAGATCGAGGATGTACTAAAAAAATTTTTTTTAGATCAAGGATGTACTAAAAAAATTTTTTTAAATCGAGGATGTACTAAAAAAATTTTTTTTAAATCGAGGATGTACTAAAAAAATTTTTTTAGATCGAGGATGTACTAAAAAAATTTTTTTTAGATCGAGGATGTACTAAAAAAATTTTTTTTAGGTCGAGGATGTACTAAAAAAATTTTTTTAGATCGAGGATGTACTAAAAAAATTTTTTTAGATCGAGGATGTACTAAAAAAAATTTTTTCATATCAAGGATGTACTAAAAAAATTTTTTTAGAACGAGGATGTTATAAAAAAATTTTTTTTAGGTCGAGGATGTACTAAAAAATTTTTTTTAGATCGAGGATGTACTAAAAAAATTTTTTTTAGGTCGAGGATGTACTAAAAAAATTTTTTTAAATCGAGGATGTACTAAAAAAATTTTTTTTAGATCGAGGATGTACTAAAAAAATTTTTTTAGATCGAGGATGTACTAAAAAATTTTTTTTTAAATCGAGGATGTACTAAAAAATTTTTTTTAGATCGAGGATGTACTAAAAAAAATTTTTTCATATCAAGGATGTACTAAAAAAATTTTTTTAGAACGAGGATGTTATAAAAAAATTTTTTTTAGGTCGAGGATGTACTAAAAAAATTTTTTTAGATCGAGGATGTACTAAAAAAATTTTTTTTAGGTCGAGGATGTACTAAAAAAATTTTTTTAAATCGAGGATGTACTAAAAAAATTTTTTTTAAATCGAGGATGTACTAAAAAAATTTTTTTAGATCGAGGATGTACTAAAAAAATTTTTTTTAGGTCGAGGATGTACTAAAAAAATTTTTTTAAATCGAGGATGTACTAAAAAAATTTTTTTTAGATCGAGGATGTACTAAAAAAATTTTTTTAGATCGAGGATGTACTAAAAAATTTTTTTTTAAATCGAGGATGTACTAAAAAATTTTTTTTAGATCGAGGATGTACTAAAAAAAATTTTTTCATATCAAGGATGTACTAAAAAAATTTTTTTAGAACGAGGATGTTATAAAAAAATTTTTTTTAGGTCGAGGATGTACTAAAAAAATTTTTTTAGATCGAGGATGTACTAAAAAAATTGTTTTTAGGTCGAAGATGTACTAAAAAAATTTTTTTAAATCGAGGATGTACTAAAAAAATTTTTTTTAAATCGAGGTTGTACTAAAAAAATTTTTTTAGATCGAGGATGTACTAAAAAAATTTTTTTTAGGTCGAGGATGTACTAAAAAAATTTTTTTAGATCGAGGATGTACTAAAAAAATTTTTTTTAGGTCGAGGATGTACTAAAAAAATTTTTTTAGATCGAGGATGAACTAAAAAAATTTTTTTTAGGTCGAGGATGTACTAAAAAAATTTTTTTAGATCGAGGATGTACTAAAAAAATTTTTTTTAGATCGAGGATGTACTAAAAAAATTTTTTTAAATCGAGGATGTACTAAAAAAATTTTTTTTAAATCGAGGATGTAATAAAAAAATTTTTTTAGATCGAGGATGTACTAAAAAAATTTTTTTTTGATCGAGGATGTACTAAAAAAATTTTTTTTAGGTCGAGGATGTACTAAAAAAATTTTTTTAGATCGAGGATGTACTAAAAAATTTTTTTTAGATCGAGGATGTACTAAAAAAAATTTTTTCATATCAAGGATGTACTAAAAAAATTTTTTTAGAACGAGGATGTTATAAAAAAATTTTTTTTAGGTCGAGGATGTACTAAAAAAATTTTTTTAGATCGAGGATGTACTAAAAAAATTTTTTTTAGGTCGAGGATGTACTAAAAAAATTTTTTTAAATCGAGGATGTACTAAAAATATTTTTTTTAAATCGAGGATGTACTAAAAAAATTTTTTTAGATCGAGGATGTACTAAAAAAATTTTTTTTAGGTCGAGGATGTACTAAAAAAATTTTTTTAGATCGAGGATGTACTAAAAAAATTTTTTTTAGGTCGAGGATGTACTAAAAAAATTTTTTTAGATCGAGGATGTACTAAAAAATTTTTTTTAGATCGAGGATGTACTAAAAAAATTTTTTTCATATCAAGGATGTACTGAAAAATTTTTTTTAGATCGAGGATGTACTAAAAAAATTTTTTTTAGATCGAGGATGTACTAAAAAAATTTTTTTAGATCGAGGATGTACTAAAAAAATTTTTTTTAGGTCGAGGATGTACTAAAAAAATTTTTTTAGATCGAGGATGTACTAAAAAAATTTTTTTTAGATCGAGGATGTACTAAAAAAATTTTTTTTAGATCGAGGATGTACTAAAAATTTTTTTTAAATCGAGGATGTACTAAAAAAAATTTTTTCATATCAAGGATGTACTAAAAAAATTTTTTTTAGATCGAGGATGTACTAAAAAAATTTTTTTAGATCGAGGATGTACTAAAAAATTTTTTTTAAATCGAGGATGTACTAAAAAAATTTTTTTAGATCGAGGATGTACTAAAAAAATTTTTTTTAGGTCGAGGATGTACTAAAAAAATTTTTTTAGATCGAGGATGTACTAAAAAAATTTTTTTTAAATCGAGGATGTACTAAAAAAATTTTTTTAGATCGAGGATGTACTAAAAAAATTTTTTTAGATCGAGGATGTACTAAAAAAATTTTTTTTAGGTCGAGGATGTACTAAAAAAATTTTTTTTAGGTCGAGGATGTACTAAAAAAATTTTTTTAGATCGAGGATGTACTAAAAAAAATTTTTTCATATCAAGGATGTACTAAAAAAATTTTTTTTAGATCGAGGATGTACTAAAAAAATTTTTTTAGATCGAGGATGTACTAAAAAAATTTTTCTTAAATCGAGGATGTACTAAAAAAATTTTTTTAGATCGAGGATGTACTAAAAAAATTTTTTTTAGGTCGAGGATGTACTAAAAAAATTTTTTTAGATCGATGATGTACTAAAAAAATTTTTTTTAAATCGAGGATGTACTAAAAAAATTTTTTTAGATCGAGGATGTACTAAAAAAATTTTTTTAGATCGAGGATGTACTAAAAAATTTTTTTTAGGTCGAGGATGTACTAAAAAAATTTTTTTTAGGTCGAGGATGTACTAAAAAAATTTTTTTAGATCGAGGATGTACTAAAAAAAATTTTTTCATATCAAGGATGTACTAAAAAAATTTTTTTTAGATCGAGGATGTACTAAAAAAATTTTTTAGATCGAGGATGTACTAAAAAAATTTTTTTTAAATCGAGGATGTACTAAAAAAATTTTTTTTGATCGAGGATGTACTAAAAAAATTTTTTTTAGATCGAGGATGTACTAAAAAATTTTTTTTTAAATCGAGGATGTACTAAAAAAATTTTTTTAGATCGAGGATGTACTAAAAAAATTTTTTTTAGGTCGAGGATGTACTAAAAAAATTTTTTTAGATCGAGGATGTACTACAAAAATTTTTTTTAGGTCGAGGATGTACTAAAAAAATTTTTTTAGATCGAGGATGTACTAAAAAAATTTTTTTTAGATCGAGGATGTACTAAAAAAATTTTTTTAAATCGAGGATGTACTAAAAAAATTTTTTTAAAATCGAGGATGTACTAAAAAAATTTTTTTAGATCGAGGATGTACTAAAAAAAATTTTTTAAATCGAGGATGTACTAAAAAAAATTTTTTCATATCAAGGATGTACTAAAAAAATTTTTTTTAGATCGAGGATGTACTAAAAAAATTTTTTTAGATCGAGGATGTACTAAAAAAATTTTTTTTAAATCGAGGATGTACTAAAAAAATTTTTTTAGATCGAGGATGTACTAAAAAAATTTTTTTTAGGTCGAGGATGTACTAAAAAAATTTTTTTAGATCGAGGATGTACTAAAAAAATTTTTTTTAGGTCGAGGATGTACTAAAAAAATTTTTTTAGATCGAGGATGTACTAAAAAAATTTTTTTTAGATCGAGGATGTACTAAAAAAATTTTTTTTAAATCGAGGATGTACTAAAAAAATTTTTTTTAAATCGAGGATGTACTAAAAAAATTTTTTTAGATCGAGGATGTACTAAAAAAATTTTTTTTAGATCGAGGATGTACTAAAAAATTTTTTTTAAATCGAGGATGTACTAAAAAAAATTTTTTCATATCAAGGATGTACTAAAAAAATTTTTTTTAGATCGAGGATGTACTAAAAAAATTTTTTTAGATCGAGGATGTACTAAAAAAATTTTTTTTAAATCGAGGATGTACTAAAAAAATTTTTTTAGATCGAGGATGTACTAAAAAAATTTTTTTAGATCGAGGATGTACTAAAAAAATTTTTTTTAGGTCGAGGATGTACTAAAAAAATTTTTTTAGATCGAGGATGTACTAAAAAAATTTTTTTTAGGTCGAGGATGTACTAAAAAAATTTTTTTAGATCGAGGATGTACTAAAAAAATTTTTTTTAGATCGAGGATGTACTAAAAAAATTTTTTTAAATCGAGGATGTACTAAAAAAATTTTTTTTAAATCGAGGATGTACTAAAAAAATTTTTTTAGATCGAGGATGTACTAAAAAAATTTTTTTTAGGTCGAGGATGTACTAAAAAAATTTTTTTAGATCGAGGATGTACTAAAAAAAATTTTTTCATATCAAGGATGTACTGAAAAAATTTTTTTTAGATCGAGGATGTACTAAAAAAATTTTTTTAGATCGAGGATGTACTAAAAAAATTTTTTTTAAATCGAGGATGTACTAAAAAAATTTTTTTAGATCGAGGATGTACAAAAAAAATTTTTTTTAGGTCGAGGATGTACTAAAAAAATTTTTTTAGATCGAGGATGTACTAAAAAAATTTTTTTTAGGTCGAGGATGTACTAAAAAAATTTTTTTAGATCGAGGATGTACTAAAAAAATTTTTTTTAGATCGAGGATGTACTAAAAAAATTTTTTTAAATCGAGGATGTACTAAAAAAATTTTTTTTAGATCGAGGATGTACTAAAAAATTTTTTTTAAATCGAGGATGTACTAAAAAAAATTTTTTCATATCAAGGATGTACTAAAGAAATTTTTTTTAGATCGAGGATGTACTAAAAAAATTTTTTTAGGTCGAGGGTGTACTAAAAAAATTTTTTTTAAATCGAGGATGTACTAAAAAAATTTTTTTAATCGAGGATGTACTAAAAAAATTTTTTTTAGGTCGAGGATGTACTAAAAAAATTTTTTTATATCGAGGATGTACTAAAAAAATATTTTTTAGATCGAGGATGTACTAAAAAAATTTTTTTAAAACGAGGATGTACTAAAAAAATTTTTTTTAAATCGAGGATGTACTAAAAAAATTTTTTTAGATCGAGGATGTACTAAAAAAATTTTTTTTAGATCGAGGATGTACTAAAAAAATTTTTTTAGATCGAGGATGTACTAAAAAAATTTTTTTTAGATCGAGGATGTACTAAAAAAATTTTTTTAAATCGAGGATGTACTAAAAAAATTTTTTTAAAATCGAGGATGTACTAAAAAAATTTTTTTAGATCGAGGATGTACTAAAAAAATTTTTTTTAGATCGAGGATGTACTAAAAAATTTTTTTTAAATCGAGGATGTACTAAAAAAAATTTTTCATATCAAGGATGTACTAAAAAAATTTTTTTTAAATCGAGGATGTACTAAAAAAATTTTTTTAGATCGAGGATGTACTAAAAAAATTTTTTTAAATCGAGGATGTACTAAAAAATTTTTTTTTAGATCGAGGATGTACTAAAAAATTTTTTTTAAATCGAGGATGTACTAAAAAAAATTTTTTCATATCAAGGATGTACTAAAAAAATTTTTTTTAGATCGAGGATGTACTAAAAAAATTTTTTTTAAATCGAGGATGTACTAAAAAAATTTTTTTAAATCGAGGATGTACTAAAAAAATTTTTTTTAAATCGAGGATGTACTAAAAAATTTTTTTTTAGATCGAGGATGTACTAAAAAAATTTTTTTAGATCGAGGATGTACTAAAAAAATTTTTTTTAAATCGAGGATGTACTAAAAAAATTTTTTTAGATCGAGGATGTGCTAAAAAAATTTTTTTTAGATCGAGGATGTACTAAAAAATTTTTTTTAAATCGAGGATGTACTAAAAAAAATTTTTTCATATCAAGGATGTACTAAAAAAATTTTTTTTAGATCGAGGATGTACTAAAAAAATTTTTTTAGATCGAGGATGTACTAAAAAAATTTTTTTTAAATCGAGGATGTACTAAAAAAATTTTTTTAGATCGAGGATGTACTAAAAAAATTTTTTTACGTCGAGGATGTACTAAAAAAATTTTTTTAGAACGAGGATGTACTAAAAAAATTTTTTTTAGATCGAGGATGTACTAAAAAAATTTTTTTAAATCGAGGATGTACTAAAAAAATTTTTTTTAAATCGAGGATGTACTAAAAAAATTTTTTTAGATCGAGGATGTACTAAAAAAATTTTTTTTAAATCGAGGATGTACTAAAAAAATTTTTTTAGATCGAGGATGTACTAAAAAAATTTTTTTTAGATCGTGGATGTACTAAAAAATTTTTTTTAAATCGAGGATGTACTAAAAAAAATTTTTTCATATCAAGGATGTACTAAAAAAATTTTTTTTAGATCGAGGATGTACTAAAAAAATTTTTTTAGATCGAGGATGTACTAAAAAAATTTTTTTTAAATCGAGGATGTACTAAAAAAATTTTTTTAAATCGAGGATGTACTAAAAAAATTTTTTTTAAATCGAGGATGTACTAAAAAATTTTTTTTTAGATCGAGGATGTACTAAAAAAATTTTTTTAGATCGAGGATGTACTAAAAAAATTTTTTTTAAATCGAGGATGTACTAAAAAAATTTTTTTAGATCGAGGATGTGCTAAAAAAATTTTTTTTAGATCGAGGATGTACTAAAAAATTTTTTTTAAATCGAGGATGTACTAAAAAAAATTTTTTCATATCAAGGATGTACTAAAAAAATTTTTTTTAGATCGAGGATGTACTAAAAAAATTTTTTTAGATCGAGGATGTACTAAAAAAATTTTTTTTAAATCGAGGATGTACTAAAAAAATTTTTTTAGATCGAGGATGTACTAAAAAAATTTTTTTACGTCGAGGATGTACTAAAAAAATTTTTTTAGAACGAGGATGTACTAAAAAAATTTTTTTTAGATCGAGGATGTACTAAAAAAATTTTTTTAAATCGAGGATGTACTAAAAAAATTTTTTTTAAATCGAGGATGTACTAAAAAAATTTTTTTAGATCGAGGATGTACTAAAAAAATTTTTTTTAAATCGAGGATGTACTAAAAAAATTTTTTTAGATCGAGGATGTACTAAAAAAATTTTTTTTAGATCGTGGATGTACTAAAAAATTTTTTTTAAATCGAGGATGTACTAAAAAAAATTTTTTCATATCAAGGATGTACTAAAAAAATTTTTTTTAGATCGAGGATGTACTAAAAAAATTTTTTTAGATCGAGGATGTACTAAAAAAATTTTTTTTAAATCGAGGATGTACTAAAAAAATTTTTTTAGATCGAGGATGTACTAAAAAAATTTTTTTTAGGTCGAGGATGTACTAAAAAAATTTTTTTAGATCGAGGATGTACTAAAAAAATTTTTTTTAAATCGAGGATGTACTAAAAAAATTTTTTTAGATCGAGGATGTACTAAAAAAATTTTTTTAAATCGAGGATGTACTAAAAAAATTTTTTTTAGATCGAGGATGTACTAAAAAATTTTTTTTAAATCGAGGATGTACTAAAAAAAATTTTTTCATATCAAGGATGTACTAAAAAAATTTTTTTTAGATCGAGGATGTACTAAAAAAATTTTTTTTTGATCGAGGATGTACTAAAAAATTTTTTTTAAATCGAGGATGTACTAAAAAAAATTTTTTCATATCAAGGATGTACTAAAAAAATTTTTTTTAGATCGAGGATGTACTAAAAAATTTTTTTTAGATCGAGGATGTACTAAAAAAATTTTTTTTAAATCGAGGATGTACTAAAAAAATTTTTTTAGATCGAGGATGTACTAAAAAAATTTTTTTTAAATCGAGGATGTACTAAAAAAATTTTTTTAGATCGAGGATGTACTAAAAAAATTTTTTTTAGGTCGAGGATGTACTAAAAAAATTTTTTTAGATCGAGGATGTACTAAAAAAATTTTTTTTAGATCGAGGATGTACTAAAAAAATTTTTTTAAATCGAGGATGTACTAAAAAAATTTTTTTTAAATCGAGGATGTACTAAAAAAATTTTTTTAGATCGAGGATGTACTAAAAAAATTTTTTTTAGGTCGAGGATGTACTAAAAAAATTTTTTTAGATCGAGGATGTACTAAAAAATTTTTTTTTAAATCGAGGATGTACTAAAAAAATTTTTTTAGATCGAGGATGTACTAAAAAAATTTTTTTTAGATCGAGGATGTACTAAAAAATTTTTTTTAAATCGAGGATGTACTAAAAAAAATTTTTTCATATCAAGGATGTACTAAAAAAATTTTTTTTAGATCGAGGATGTACTAAAAAAATTTTTTTAGATCGAGGATGTACTAAAAAATTTTTTTTTAAATCGAGGATGTACTAAAAAAATTTTTTTAGATCGAGGATGTACTAAAAAAATTTTTTTTAGATCGAGGATGTACTAAAAAAATTTTTTTTAGATCGAGGATGTACTAAAAAAATTTTTTTAAATCGAGGATGTACTAAAAAAATTTTTTTAGATCGAGGATGTACTAAAAAAATTTTTTTAAATCGAGGAACTACTAAAAAAATTTTTTTTAAATCGAGGATGTACTAAAAAATTTTTTTTAGATCGAGGATGTACTAAAAAAATTTTTTTTAAATCGAGTATGTACTAAAAAAATTTTTTTAGATCGAGGATGTACTAAAAAAATTTTTTTTAGATCGAGGATGTACTAAAAAATTTTTTTTAAATCGAGGATGTACTAAAAAAAATTTTTTCATATCAAGGATGTACTAAAAAAATTTTTTTTAGATCGAGGATGTACTAAAAAAATTTTTTTAGATCGAGGATGTACTAAAAAAATTTTTTTTAAATCGAGGATGTACTAAAAAAATTTTTTTAGATCGAGGATGTACTAAAAAAATTTTTTTAAATCGAGGATGTACTAAAAAAATTTTTTTTAAATCGAGGATGTACTAAAAAAAATTTTTTAGATCGAGGATGTACTAAAAAAATTTTTTTTACATCGAGGATGTACTAAAAAAATTTTTTTAGATCTAGGATGTACTAAAAAAATTTTTTTTAGATCGAGGATGTACTAAAAAATTTTTTTTAAATCGAGGATGTACTAAAAAAAATTTTTTCATATCAAGGATGTACTAAAAAAATTTTTTTTAGATCGAGGATGTACTAAAAAAATTTTTTTAGATCGAGGATGTACTAAAAAAATTTTTTTTAGATCGAGGATGTACTAAAAAAATTTTTTTAAATCGAGGATGTACTAAAAAATTTTTTTTTAAATCGAGGATGTACTAAAAAAAATTTTTTAGATCGAGGATGTACTAAAAAAATTTTTTTTACATCGAGGATGTACTAAAAAAATTTTTTTAGATCTAGGATGTACTAAAAAAATTTTTTTTAGATCGAGGATGTACTAAAAAAATTTTTTTAGATCGAGGATGTACTAAAAAAATTTTTTTTAAATCGAGGATGTACTAAAAAAAATTTTTTAGATCGAGGATGTACTAAAAAAATTTTTTTTAGATCGAGGATGTACTAAAAAAATTTTTTTAAATCGAGGATGTACTAAAAAAATTTTTTTTAAATCGAGGATGTACTAAAAAAATTTTTTTAGATCGAGGATGTACTAAAAAAATTTTTTTAAATCGAGGATGTACTAAAAAAATTTTTTTTAAATCGAGGATGTACTAAAAAAAATTTTTTAGATCGAGGATGTACTAAAAAAACTTTTTTTAAATCGAGGATGTACTAAAAAAATTTTTTTAGATCTAGGATGTACTAAAAAAATTTTTTTTAGATCGAGGATGTACTAAAAAATTTTTTTTAAATCGAGGATGTACTAAAAAAAATTTTTTCATATCAAGGATGTACTAAAAAAATTTTTTTTAGATCGAGGATGTACTAAAAAAATTTTTTTAGATCGAGGATGTACTAAAAAAATTTTTTTTAGATCGAGGATGTACTAAAAAAATTTTTTTAAATCGAGGATGTACTAAAAAAATTTTTTTTAAATCGAGGATGTACTAAAAAAATTTTTTTAGATCGAGGATGTACTAAAAAAATTTTTTTTAAATCGAGGATGTACTAAAAAAATTTTTTTTAGGTCGAGGATGTACTAAAAAAATTTTTTTAGATCGAGGATGTACTAAAAAAATTTTTTTTAAATCGAGGATGTACTAAAAAAATTTTTTTAGATCGAGGATGTACTAAAAAAATTTTTTTAAATCGAGGATGTACTAAAAAAATTTTTTTTAAATCGAGGATGTACTAAAAAAAATTTTTTAGATCGAGGATGTACTAAAAAAATTTTTTTTAAATCGAGGATGTACTAAAAAAATTTTTTTAGATCTAGGATGTACTAAAAAAATTTTTTTTAGATCGAGGATGTACTAAAAAATTTTTTTTAAATCGAGGATGTACTAAAAAAAATTTTTTCATATCAAGGATGTACTAAAAAAATTTTTTTTAGATCGAGGATGTACTAAAAAAATTTTTTTTAGGTCGAGGATGTACTAAAAAAATTTTTTTAGATCGAGGATGTACTAAAAAAATTTTTTTTAGGTCGAGGATGTACTAAAAAAATTTTTTTAGATCGAGGATGTACTAAAAAAATTTTTTTTAAATCGAGGATGTACTAAAAAAATTTTTTTAGATCGAGGATGTACTAAAAAAATTTTTTTTAGGTCGAGGATGTACTAAAAAAATTTTTTTAAATCGAGGATGTACTAAAAAAATTTTTTTTAAATCGAGGATGTACTAAAAAAATTTTTTTAGATCGAGGGTGTACTAAAAAAATTTTTTTTAGGTCGAGGATGTACTAAAAAAATTTTTTTAGATCGAGGATGTACTAAAAAAATTTTTTTAGATCGAGGATGTACTAACAAAATTTTTTTTAAATCGAGGATGTACTAAAAAAATTTTTTTAGATCGAGGATGTACTAAAAAATTTTTTTTTAAATCGAGGATGTACTAAAAAAATTTCTTCAGATCGAGGATGTACTAAAAAAATTTTTTTTAGGTCGAGGATGTACTAAAAAAATTTTTTTAAATCGAGGATGTACTAAAAAAATTTTTTTTAATTCGAGGATGTACTAAAAAAATTTTTTTAGATCGAGGATGTACTAAAAAAATTTTTTTTAGATCGAGGATGTACTAAAAAAATTTTTTTTAGGTCGAGGATGTACTAAAAAAATTTTTTTAGATCGAGGATGTACTAAAAAAATTTTTTTTAGATCGAGGATGTACTAAAAAAATTTTTTGAAATCGAGGATGTACTAAAAAAATTTTTTTTTAAATCGAGGATGTACTAAAAAAATTTTTTTAGATCGAGTATGTACTAAAAAAATTTTTTTTAGGTCGAGGATGTACTAAAAAAATTTTTTTAGATCGAGGATGTACTAAAAAAATTTTTTTTAAATCGAGGATGTACTAAAAAAATTTTTTTAGATCGAGGATGTATTAAAAAAATTTTTTTTAAATCGAGGATGTACTAAAAAAATTTCTTTAGATCGAGGATGTACTAAAAAAATTTTTTTTAGGTCGAGGATGTACTAAAAAAATTTTTTTAAATCGAGGATGTACTAAAAAAATTTTTTTTAAATCGAGGATGTACTAAAAAAATTTTTTTAGATCGAGGATGTACTAAAAAAATTTTTTTTAGGTCGAGGATGTACTAAAAAAATTTTTTTAGATCGAGGATGTACTAAAAAAATTTTTTTTAGGTCGAGGATGTACTAAAAAAATTTTTTTAGATCGAGGATGTACTAAAAAAATTTTTTTTAAATCGAGGATGTACTAAAAAAATTTTTTTTAAATCGAGGATGTACTAAAAAAATTTTTTCATATCAAGGATGTACTAAAAAAATTTTTTTTAGATCGAGGATGTACTAAAAAAATTTTTTTAGATCGAGGATGTACTAAAAAAATTTTTTTTAAATCGAGGATGTACTAAAAAAATTTCTTTAGATCGAGGATGTACTAAAAAAATTTTTTTTAGGTCGAGGATGTACTAAAAAAATTTTTCTAAATCGAGGATGTACTAAAAAAATTTTTTTTAGATCGAGGATGTACTAAAAAAATTTTTTTAAATCGAGGATGTACTAAAAAAATTTTTTTAAATCGAGGATGTACTAAAAAAATTTTTTTTAAATCGAGGATGTACTAAAAAAATTTTTTTTAAATCGAGGATGTACTAAAAAATTTTTTTTAGATCGAGGATGTACTAAAAAAATTTTTTTAAATCGAGGATGTACTAAAAAAAATTTTTTCATATCAAGGATGTACTAAAAAAATTTTTTTTAAATCGAGGATGTACTAAAAAAATTTTTTTTAGATCGAGGATGTACTAAAAAAATTTTTTTAGATCGAGGATGTACTAAAAAAATTTTTTTTAGGTCGAGGATGTACTAAAAAAATTTTTTTAGATCGAGGATGTACTAAAAAAATTTTTTTTAGGTCGAGGATGTACTAAAAAAATTTTTTTAGATCGAGGATGTACTAAAAAAATTTTTTTAGATCGAGGATGTACTAAAAAAATTTTTTTAAATCGAGGATGTACCAAAAAAATTTTTTTTAAATCGAGGATGTACTAAAAAAATTTTTTTAGATCGAGGATGTACTAAAAAAATTTTTTTTAGATCGAGGATGTACTAAAAAAATTTTTTTAGATCGAGGATGTGCTAAAAAAATTTTTTTTAGATCGAGGATGTACTAAAAAATTTTTTTTAAATCGAGGATGTACTAAAAAAAAATTTTTCATATCAAGGATGTACTAAAAAATTTTTTTTTAGATCGAGGATGTACTAAAAAAATTTTTTTAGATCGAGGATGTACTAAAAAAATTTTTTTTAAATCGAGGATGTACTAAAAAAATTTTTTTAGATCGAGGATGTACTAAAAAAATTTTTTTTAGGTCGAGGATGTACTAAAAAAATTTTTTTAGATCGAGGATGTACTAAAAAAATTTTTTTAAATCGAGGATGTACTAAAAAAATTTTTTTTAGATCGAGGATGTACTAAAAAAATTTTTTTAGATCGAGGATGTACTAAAAAAATTTTTTTTAAATCGAGGATGTACTAAAAAAATTTTTTTAAATCGAGGATGTACTAAAAAAATTTTTTTTAAATCGAGGATGTACTAAAAAAATTTTTTTAGATCGAGGATGTACTAAAAAAATTTTTTTTAGGTCGAGGATGTACTAAAAAAATTTTTTTAGATCGAGGATGTACTAAAAAAATTTTTTTTAGGTCGAGGATGTACTAAAAAAATTTTTTTAGATCGAGGATGTACTAAAAAAATTTTTTTTAAATCGAGGATGTACTAAAAAAATTTTTTTAGATCGAGGATGTACTAAAAAAATTTTTTTTAGATCGAGGATGTACTAAAAAAATTTTTTTAGATCGAGGATGTACTAAAAAAATTTTTTTTTAGGTCGAGGATGTACTAAAAAATTTTTTTTTAGGTCGAGGATGTACTAAAAAAATTTTTTTAGATCGAGGATGTACTAAAAAAATTTTTTTTAGATCGAGGATGTACTAAAAAAATTTTTTTAAATCGAGGATGTACTAAAAAAATTTTTTTTAAATCGAGGATGTACTAAAAAAATTTTTTTAGATCGAGGATGTACTAAAAAATTTTTTTTAGATCGAGGATGTACTAAAAAAATTTTTTTAAATCGAGGATGTACTAAAAAAATTTTTTTAGATCGAGGATGTACTAAAAAAATTTTTTTTAGATCGAGGATGTACTAAAAAATTTTTTTTTTAAATCGAGGATGTACTAAAAAAATTTTTTTAGATCGAGGATGTACTAAAAAAATTTTTTTAAATCGAGGATGTACTAAAAAAATTTTTTTAAATCGAGGATGTACTAAAAAAATTTTTTTTAAATCGAGGATGTACTAAAAAAATTTTTTTAGATCGAGGATGTACTAAAAAAATTTTTTTTAGGTCGAGGATGTACTAAAAAAATTTTTTTAGATCGAGGATATACTAAAAAAATTTTTTTAAATCGAGGATGTACTAAAAAAATTTTTTTTAAATCGAGGATGTACTAAAACAATTTTTTTAGATCGAGGATGTGCTAAAAAATTTTTTTTAAATCGAGGATGTACTAAAAAAAATTTTTTCATATCAAGGATGTACTAAAAAAATTTTTTTTAGATCGAGGATGTACTAAAAAAATTTTTTTTAGATCGAGGATGTACTAAAAAAATTTTTTAAATCGAGGATGTACTAAAAAAAATTTTTTTAAATCGAGGATGTACTAAAAAAATTTTTTTTAAATCGAGGATGTACTAAAAAAATTTTTTTAGATCGAGGATGTACTAAAAAAATTTTTTTTAGGTCGAGGATGTACTAAAAAAATTTTTTTAGATCGAGGATGTACTAAAAAAATTTTTTTTAGGTCGAGGATGTACTAAAAAATTTTTTTTAGATCGAGGATGTACTAAAAAAATTTTTTTAGATCGAGGATGTACTAAAAAATTTTTTTTTAGGTCGAGGATGTACTAAAAAAATTTTTTTAGATCGAGGATGTACTAAAAAAATTTTTTTTAGGTCGAGGATGTACTAAAAAAATTTTTTTAGATCGAGGATGTACTAAAAAAATTTTTTTTAGGTCGAGGATGTACTAAAAAAATTTTTTTAGATCGAGGATGTACTAAAAAAATTTTTTTTAGGTCGAGGATGTACTAAAAAAATTTTTTTAAATCGAGGATGTACTAAAAAAATTTTTTTTAAATCGAGGATGTACTAAAAAAATTTTTTTAGATCGAGGATGTACTAAAAAAATTTTTTTTAGGTCGAGGATGTACTAAAAAAATTTTTTTAGATCGAGGATGTACTAAAAAAATTTTTTTTAGGTCGAGGATGTACTAAAAAAATTTTTTTAGATCGAGGATGTACTAAAAAAATTTTTTTTAGATCGAGGATGTACTAAAAAAATTTTTTTAAATCGAGGATGTACTAAAAAAATTTTTTTTAAATCGAGGATGTACTAAAAAAATTTTTTTAGATCGAGGATGTACTTAAAAAATTTTTTTTAGATCGAGGATGTACTAAAAAAATTTTTTTAGATCGAGGATGTACTAAAAAAATTTTTTTTAAATCGAGGATGCACTAAAAAAATTTTTTTAGATCGAGGATGCGCTAAAAAAATTTTTTTTAGATCGAGGATGTACTAAAAAATTTTTTTTAAATCGAGGATGTACTAAAAAAAATTTTTTCATATCAAGGATGTACTAAAAAAATTTTTTTTAGATCGAGGATGTACTAAAAAAATTTTTTTTAGATCGAGGATGTACTAAAAAAATTTTTTTTAAATCGAGGATGTACTAAAAAAATTTTTTTTAAATCGAGGATGTACTAAAAAAATTTTTTTAGATCGAGGATGTACTAAAAAAATTTTTTTAAATCGAGGATGTACTAAAAAAATTTTTTTAGTACATCCTTGATATGAAAAAATTTTTTTTAGTACATCCTCGATCAAAAAAAATTTTTTTAGTACATCCTCGATCAAAAAAAATTTTTTTAGTACATCCTCGATCTAAAAAAAATTTTTTTAGTACATCCTCGATCTAAAAAAAATTTTTTTAGTACATCCTTGATATGAAAAAAATTTTTTTAGTACATCCTCGATCTAAAAAAATTTTTTTAGTACATCCTTGATATGAAAAAATTTTTTTTAGTACATCCTCGATCAAAAAAAATTTTTTTAGTACATCCTCGATCAAAAAAAATTTTTTTAGTACATCCTCGATCTAAAAAAAATTTTTTTAGTACATCCTCGATCTAAAAAAAATTTTTTTAGTACATCCTTGATATGAAAAAAATTTTTTTAGTACATCCTCGATCTAAAAAAATTTTTTTAGTACATCCTTGATATGAAAAAATTTTTTTTAGTACATCCTCGATCAAAAAAAATTTTTTTAGTACATCCTCGGTCAAAAAAAATTTTTTTAGTACATCCTCGATCTAAAAAAAATTTTTTTAGTACATCCTCGATCTAAAAAAAATTTTTTTAGTACATCCTTGATATGAAAAAAAAATTTTAATTAGTACATCCTCGATCTAAAAAAATTTTTTTAGTACATCCTCGATCAAAAAAAATTTTTTTAGTACATTCTCGATCTAAAAAAAATTTTTTTAGTACATCCTTGATATGAAAAAAAATTTTTTAGTACATCCTCGATCAAAAAAAATTTTTTTAGTACAACCTCGATCTAAAAAAAAATTTTTTAGTACATCCTTGATATGAAAAAATTTTTTTAGTACATCCTCGATCTAAAAAAATTTTTTTAGTACATCCTTGATGTGAAAAAATTTTTTTTAGTACATCCTCGATCTAAACAAATTTTTTTAGTACATCCTCGATCAAAAAAAATTTTTTTAGTACATCCTCGATCTAAAAAAAATTTTTTTAGTACATCCTTGATATGAAAAAATCTTTTTTAGTACATCCTCGATCTAAAAAAATTTTTTTAGTACATCCTCGATCTAAAAAAATTTTTTTAGTACATCCTCGATCTAAAAAAAATTTTTTTAGTACATCCTCGATTTAAAAAAAATTTTCTAGTACATCCTAGATCAAAAAAAATTTTTTTAGTACATCCTCGATCTAAAAAAAATTTATTTAGTACATCCTTGATATGAAAAAAATTTTTTTAGTACATCCTCGATCTAAAAAAATTTTTTTAGTACATCCTCGATCAAAAAAAATTTTTTAGTACATCCTCGATCTAAAAAAAAATTTTTTAGTACATCCTTGATATGAAAAAAATTTTTTTAGTACATCCTCGATCTAAAAAAATTTTTTTAGTACATCCTCGATCTAAAAAAATTTTTTTAGTACATCCTTGATATGAAAAAATTTTTTTTAGTACATCCTCGATCAAAAAAAATTTTTTTAGTACATCCTCGATCTAAAAAAATATTTTTAGTACATCCTTGATATGAAAAAAATTTTTTTTGTACATCCTCGATCTAAAAAAATTTTTTTAGTACATCCTCGATCAAAAAAAATTTTTTTAGTACATCCTCGATCTAAAAAAAATATTTTTAGTACATCCTTGATATGAAAAAAATTTTTTTAGTACATCCTCGATCTAAAAAAAATTTTTTTTGTACATCCTCGATCTAAAAAAATTTTTTTAGTACATCCTCGATCAAAAAAAATTTTTTTAGTACATCCTCGATCTAAAAAAAATTTTTTTAGTACATCCTTGATATGAAAAAAATTTTTTTAGTACATCCTCGATCTAAAAAAAATTTTTTTAGTACATCCTAGATCAAAAAAAATTTTTTTAGTACATCCTCGATCTAAAAAAAATTTTTTTACTACATCCTTGATATGAAAAAAATTTTTTTAGTACATCTTCGCTCTAAAAAATTTTTTTTTGTACATCCTCGATCTAAAAAAAATTTTTAGTACATCCTTGATCTAAAAAAAATTTTTTTAGTACATCCTTGATATAAAAAATTTTTTTAGTACATCCTCGATTTAAACAAAATTTTTTTAGTACATCCTTGATCTAAAAAAAAATTTTTTTAGTACATCCTTGATATGAAAAAAATTTTTTTAGTACATCCTCGATCTAAAAAATTTTTTTTAGTACATCCTCGATCTAAAAAATTTTTTTAGTACATCCTCGATCTAAAAAAAATTTTTTTAGTACATCCTCGATCAAAAAAAATTTTTTTAGTACATCCTCGATCTAAAAAAAAATTTTTTTAGTACATCCTCGATCTGAAAAAATTTTTTTAGTACATCCTTGATATGAAAAAAATTTTTTAGTACATCCTCGATCTAAAAAAAATTTTTTTAGTACATCCTCGATCTAAAAAAAATTTTTTTAGTACATCCTCGATTTAAAAAAATTTTTTTAGTACATCCTGGATATGAAAAAAATTTTTTTAGTACATCCTCGATCAAAAAAAATTTTTTTAGTACATCCTCGATCTAAGAAAATTTTTTTAGTACATCCTCGATCTAAAAAAAAATTTGTTAGTACATCCTCGATCTAAAAAAATTTTTTTAGTACATCCACGATCTAAAACAATTTTTTTAGTACATCCTCGATCCAAAAAAATTTTTTTAGTACATCCACGATCTAAAACAATTTTTTTAGTACATCCTCGATTTAAAAAAAATTTTTTTAGTACATCTTCGATCAAAAAAAATTTTTTTAGTACATCCTCGATTTAAAAAAAATTTTTTTAGTACATCCTTGATATGAAAAAAATTTTTTTAGTACATCCTCGATCTAAAAAAATTTTTTTAGTACATCCTCGATCTAAGAAAATTTTTTTAGTACATCCTCGATCTAAAAAAAATTTTTTTAGTACATCCTTGATATGAAAAAATTTTTTTAGTACATCCTCGATCTAAAACAATTTTTTAGTACATCCTCGATCTAAAAAAATTTTTTTAGTACATCCTCGATCTAAAAAATTTTTTTAGTTCATCCTCGATCTAAAAAAATTTTTTTAGTACATCCTCGATCTGAAAAAATTTTTTTAGTACATCCTCGATCTAAAAAAAGTTTTTTAGTGCATCCTCGATCTAAAAAAAAATTTTTTAGTACATCCTCGATCTAAAAAAATTTTTTTAGTTCATCCTCGATCTCAAAAAATTTTTTTAGTACATCCTCGATCTGAAAAAATTTTTTTAGTACATCCTCGATCAAAAAAAATTTTTTTAGTACATCCTCGATCTAAGAAAATTTTTTTAGTACATCCTCGATCTAAAAAAAATTTTGTTAGTACATCCTCGATCTAAAAAAATTTTTTTAGTACATCCACGATCTAAAACAATTTTTTTAGTACATCCTCGATCCAAAAAAATTTTTTTAGTACATCCACGATCTAAAACAATTTTTTTAGTACATCCTCGATTTAAAAAAAATTTTTTTAGTACATCTTCGATCAAAAAAAATTTTTTTAGTACATCCTCGATCTAAAAAAAATTTTTTTAGTACATCCTTGATATGAAAAAAATTTTTTTAGTACATCCTCGATCTAAAAAAATTTTTTTAGTACATCCTCGATCTAAGAAAATTTTTTTAGTACATCCTCGATCTAAAAAAAATTTTTTTAGTACATCCTTGATATGAAAAAATTTTTTTAGTACATCCTCGATCTAAAACAATTTTTTAGTACATCCTCGATCTAAAAAAAATTTTTTTAGTACATCCTCGATATGAAAAAAATTTTTTTAGTACATCCTCGATCAAAAAAAAATTTTTTAGTACATCCTCGATCTAAAAAAAATTTTTAGTACATCCTTGATATGAAAAAATTTTTTTTAGTACATCCTCGATCTAAAAAAATTTTTTTAGTACATCCTCGATCTAAAAAAAATTTTTTTAGTACATCCTCGATCTAAAAAAAATTTTTTTAGTACATCCTCGATCTAAAAAAAATTTTTTTAGTACATCCTCGATCTAAAAAAATTTTTTTAGTACATCCTCGATCTAAAAAAAAATTTTTTTGTACATCCTCGATCTAAAAAAATTTTTTTAGTACATCCTCGATCTAAAAAAAATTTTTTTAGTACATCCTCGATCAAAAAAAATTTTTTTAGTACATCCTCGATCTAAAAAAAATTTTTTTAGTCCATCCTTGATATGAAAAAAATTTTTTTAGTACATCCTCGATAAAAAAAAAATTTTTAGTACATCCTCGATGTAAAAAAATTTTTTTTAGTACATCCTTGATCTAAAAAAAAATTTTTTAGTACATCCTCGATATGAAAAAAATTTTTTTAGTACATCCTCGATCAAAAAAAATTTTTTTAGTACATCCTCGATCTAAAAAAAATTTTTTTAGTACATCCTCGATATGAAAAAAATTTTTTTAGTACATCCTCGATCAAAAAAAATTTTTTTAGTACATCCTCGATCTAAAAAAAATTTTTTTAGTACATCCTCGATCTAAAAAAATTTTTTAGTACATCCTTGATCAAAAAAAATTTTTTTAGTACATCCTTGATCTAAAAAAAATTTTTTTAGTGCATCCTCGATGCAAAAAAATTTTTTAGTACATCCTCGATCTAAAAAAATTTTTTTAGTACATCCTCGATCTAAAAAAAATTTTTTTAGTACATCCTCGATCTAAAAAAATTTTTTTAGTACATCCTCGATCTAAAAAAAATTTTTTTAGTACATCCTCGATCTAAAAAAACTTTTTTAGTACATCCTCGATCAAAAAAAATTTTTTTAGTACATCCTCGATCTAAAAAAAATTTTTTTAGTACATCCTTGATATGAAAAATTTTTTTTAGTACATCCTCGATCTAAAAAAAATTTTTTAGTACATCCTCGATCTAAAAAAAATTTTTTAGTACATCCTTGATATGAAAAAATTTTTTTAGTACATCCTCGATCTAAAAAAATTTTATTAGTGCATCCTCGATCTAAAAAAAATTTTTTTAGTACATCCTCGATCTAAAAAAACTTTTTTAGTACATCCTCGATCAAAAAAAATTTTTTTAGTACATCCTCGATCTAAAAAAATTTTTTTAGTACATCCTCGATCTAAAAAAAATTTTTTTAGTACATCCTCGATCTAAAAAAAATTTTTTTAGTGCATCCTCGATGCAAAAAAATTTTTTAGTACATCCTCGATCTAAAAAAATTTTTTTAGTACATCCTCGATCTAAAAAAAATTTTTTTAGTACATCCTCGATCTAAAAAAATTTTTTTAGTACATCCTCGATCTAAAAAAAATTTTTTTAGTACATCCTCGATCTAAAAAAACTTTTTTAGTACATCCTCGATCTAAAAAAAATTTTTATAGTACATCCTCGATCTAAAAAAAATTTTTTAGTACATCCTTGATATGAAAAAATTTTTTTAGTACATCCTCGATCTAAAAAAATTTTATTAGTGCATCCTCGATCTAAAAAAAATTTTTTTAGTACATCCTCGATCAAAAAAAATTTTTTTAGTACATCCTCGATCTAAAAAAAATTTTTTTAGTACATCCTCGATCAAAAAAAATTTTTTTAGTACATCCTCGATCTAAAAAAAATTTTTTTAGTGCATCCTCGATGCAAAAAAATTTTTTAGTACATCCTCGATCTAAAAAAATTTTTTTAGTACATCCTCGATCTAAAAAAAATTTTTTTAGTACATCCTCGATCTAAAAAAATTTTTTTAGTACATCCTCGATCTAAAAAAAATTTTTTTAGTACATCCTCGATCTAAAAAAACTTTTTTAGTACATCCTCGATCTAAAAAAAATTTTTTTAGTACATCCTCGATCTAAAAAAATTTTTTTAGTACATCCTCGATCTAAAAAATATTTTTTTAGTACATCCTCGATCTAAAAAAATTTTTTTAGTACATCCTCGATCAAAAAAAATTTTTTTAGTACATCCTCGATCTAAAAAAAATTTTTTTAGTACATCCTTGATATGAAAAAATTTTTTTTAGTACATCCTCGATCTAAAAAAATTTTTTTAGTAAATCCTCGATCTAAAAAAATTTTTTTAGTACATCCTCGATCTAAAAAAAATTTTTTTAGTACATCCTCGATCAAAAAAAATTTTTTTAGTACATCCTCGATCTAAAAAAAATTTTTTTAGTACATCCTTGATATGAAAAAAATTTTTTTAGTACATCCTCGATCTAAAAAAATTTTTTTAGTACATCCTCGATCTAAAAAAAATTTTTTTAGTACATCCTTGATATGAAAAAAATTTTTTAGTACATCCTCGATCTAAAAAAATTTTTTTAGTACATCCTCGATCTAAAAAAAATTTTTTTAGTACATCCTCGATCAAAAAAAATTTTTTTAGTACATTCTCGATCTAAAAAAAATTTTTTTAGGACATTCTTGATATGAAAAAAATTTGTTTAGTACATCCTAGATCAAAAAAAATTTTTTTAGTACATCCTCGATCTAAAAAAAAATTTTTTAGTACATCCTCGATCAAAACAATTTTTTTTAGTACATCCTCGATCTAAAAAAAAATTGTTTAGTATATCCTTGATATGAAAAAAATTTTTTTAGTACATCCTCGATCAAAAAAAATTTTTTTTAGTACATCCTCGATCTAAAAAAAATTTTTTAGTACATCCTTGATATGAAAAAATTTTTTTTAGTACATCCTCGATCTAAAAAAATTTTTTTAGTACATCCTCGATCTAAAAAAAATTTTTTTAGTACATCCTAGATCAAAAAAAATTTTTTTAGTACATCCTCGATCTAAAAAAAATATTTTTAGTACATCCTTGATATGAAAAAAATTTTTTTAGTACATCCTCGATCTAAAAAAAATTTTTTTTGTACATCCTCGATCTAAAAAAATTTTTTTAGTACATCCTCGATCAAAAAAAATTTTTTTAGTACATCCTCGATCTAAAAAAAATTTTTTTAGTACATCCTTGATATGAAAAAAATTTTTTTAGTACATCCTCGATCAAAAAAAATTTTTTTAGTACATCCTCGATCTAAAAAAAATTTTTTTAGTACATCCTTGATATGAAAAAAATTTTTTTAGTACATCCTTGATATGAAAAAATTTTTTTTAGTACATCCTCGATCTAAAAAAATTTTTTTAGTACATCCTCGATCAAAAAATATTTTTTTAGTACATCCTCGATCTAAAAAAAATTTTTTCAGTACATCCTCGATCAAAAAAAATTTTTTTAGTACATCCTCGATCTAAAAAAAATTTTTTTAGTACATCCTCGATTTAAAAAAATTTTTTTAGTACATCCTCGATCTAAAAAAAAATTTTTTAGTACATCCTTGATATGAAAAAAATTTTTTTAGTACATCCTCGATCAAAAAAAATTTTTCTAGTACATTATCGATCTAAAAAAAAATTTTTTAGTACATCCTTGATATGAAAAAATTTTTTTTAGTACATCCTCGATCTAAAAAAATTTTTTTAGTACATCCTCGATCAAAAAAATTTTTTTTAGTACATCCTCGATCTAAAAAAATTTTTTTAGTACATCCTCGATCAAAAAAAATTTTTTTAGTACATCCTCGATCTAAAAAAAATTTTTTTAGTACATCCTAGATCAAAAAAAATTTTTTTAGTACATCCTCGATCTAAAAAAAATTTTTTTACTACATCCTTGATATAAAAAATTTTTTTAGTACATCCTCGATTTAAACAAAATTTTTTTAGTACATCCTTGATCTGAAAAAAGTTTTTGTAGTATATCCTCGATTTAAAATAATTTTTTTAGTACATCCTCGATCAAAAAAAAATTTTTTTAGCACATCATTGATCTGAAAAAAGTTTTTTTAGTACATCCTCGATCTAAAAAAATTTTTTTATTACATCCTCGATCAAAAAAAATTTTTTTAGTACATCCTCGATCTAAAAATATTTTTTAGTACATCCTCGATCTAAAAAAAACTTTCTTAGTACATCCTCGGTTTGAAAAAAATTTTTTTTAGTACATCCTCGATCAAAAAAAATTTTTTTAGTACATCCTCGATCTAAAAAAATTTTTTTAGTACATCCTCGATCTAAAAAAAATTTTTTTAGTACATCCTCGATCTAAAAAAATTTTTTTAGTACATCCTCGATCAAAATAAATTTTTTTAGTACATCCTCGATCTAAAAAAATTTTTTTAGTACATCCTCGATCAAAATAAATTTTTTTAGTACATCCTCGATCTAAAAAAATTTGTTTAGTACATCCTCGATCTGAAAAAAATTTTTTTAGTACATCCTTGATATGAAAAATTTTTTTTAGTACATCCTCGATCTAAAAAAATTTTTTTAGTACATCCTCGATCTATAAAAATTTTTTTAGTACATCCTCGATCTACAAAAAATTTTTTTAGTACATCCTCGATCAAAAAAAATTTTTTTAGTACATCCTTGATCTAAAAAAATTTTTTTAGTACATCCTCGATCTAAAAAAATTTTTCTAGTACATCCTCGATCTATAAAAATTTTTTTAGTACATCCTCGATCTAAAAAAATTTTTTTAGTACATCCTCGATCAAAAAAAATTTTTTTAGTACATCCTCGATCTAAAAAAAATTTTTTTAGTACATCCTTGATATGAAAAAAATTTTTTTAGTACATCCTTGATCTAAAAAAAATTTTTTTAGTACATCCTCGATTTAAAAAAAATTTTTCTAGTACATCCTCGATCTAAAACAATTTTTTAGTACATCCTCGATCTAAAAAAATTTTTTTAGTACATCCTCGATCAAAAAAAATTTTTTTAATACATCCTTGATCTAAAAAAAATTTTTTTAGTACATCCTCGATCTAAAAAAATTTTTTTAGTACAGCCTCGATCTAAAAAAAATTTTATTAGTACATCCTCGATCAAAAAAAATTTTTTTAGTACATCCTCGATGTAAAAAAAATTTTTTTAGTACATCCTTGATATGAAAAAAATTTTTTTAGTACATCCTCGATCTAAAAAAATTTTTTTAGTACATCCTCGATCTAAAAAAAATTTTTTTAGTACATCCTCGATCTAAAAAAAATTTTGTTAGTACATGCTCGATCAAAAAAAAATTTTTTAAGTACATCCTCGATCTAAAAAAAAATTTTTTAGTACATCCTCGATCTAAAAAAAATTTTTTTAGTACATCCTCGATCTAAAAAAAATTTTTTAAGTACATCCTCGATCTAAAAAAATTTCTTTAGTACATTCGCGATCTAAAAAAATTTTTTTAGTACATCCTTGATATGAAAAATTTTTTTTTAGTACATCCTCGATCTAAAAAAATTTTTTTAGTACATCCTCGATCTAAAAAAAATTTTTTTAGTACATCCTCGATCAAAAAAAATTTTTTTAGTACATCCTCGAACTAAAAAAATTTTTTTAGTACATCCTCGATCTAAAAAAATTTGTTTAGTACATCCTCGATCAAAAAAAATTTTTTTAGTACATCCTTGATATGAAAAAATTTTTTTAGTACATCCTCGATCAAAAAAAATTTTTTTAGTACATCCTTGATATGAAAAAATTTTTTTTAGTACATCCTCGATCTAAAAAAATTTTTTAGTACATCCTCGATCTAAAAAAATTTTTTTAGTACATCCTCGATCTAAAAAAAATTTTTTTTGTACATCCACGATCAAAAAAAATTTTTTTAGTACATCCTCGATCTAAAAAAACTTTTTTTAGTACATCCTTGATATGAAAAAAATTTTTTTAGTACATCCTCGACCTAAAAAAATTTTTTAGTACATCCTCGATCTAAAAAAAATTTTTTTAGTACATCCTTGATATGAAAAAATTTTTTTAGTACATCCTCGATCAAAAAAAATTTGTTTAGTACATCCTCGATGTAAAAAAAATTTTTTTAGTACATCCTTGATATGAAAAAAATTTTTTTTGTACATCTTCGATCTAAAAAAAATTTTTTAGTACATCCTCGATCGAAAAAAAATTTTTTTAGTACATCCTCGATCAAAAAAAATTTTTTTAGTACATCCTCGATCTAAAAAAAAATTTTTTAGTACATCCTCGATCTAAAAAAATTTTTTTAGTACATCCTCGATCTAAAAAAAATTTTTTTAGTACATCCTCGATCAGAAAAAATTTTTTTAGTACATCCTCGATCTAAAAAAAATTTTTTTAGTACATCCTTGATATGAAAAAAATTTTTTTAGTACATCCTCGATAAAAAAAAATTTTTTAGTACATCCTCGATGTAAAAAAATTTTTTTTAGTACATCCTCGATCTAAAAAAATTTTTTTAGTACATCCTCGATCTAAAAAAAATTTTTTTAGTACATTCTCGATCTAAAAAAATTTTTTTAGTACATCCTCGATCTAAAAAAAATTTTTTTAGTACATCCTCGATGTAAAAAAATTTTTTTAGTACATCCTCGATCTAAAAAAAAATTTTTTAGTACATCCTTGATATGAAAAAATTTTTTTTAGTACATCCTCGATCTAAAAAAATTCTTTTAATACATCCTCGATCAAAAAAAATTTTTTTAGTACATCCTCGATCTAAAAAAAATTTTTTTAGTACATCCTCGATCTAAAAAAAATTTTTTAGTACATCCTCTAACTAAAAAAAAATTTTTTAGTACATCCTCGATCTAAAAAAAATTTTTTTAGTACATCCTCGATCTAAAAAAAATTTTTTTAGTACATCCTCGATCTAAAAAAAATTTTTTAGTACATCCTCTAACTAAAAAAAAATTTTTTAGTACATCCTCGATCTAAAAAAATTTTTTAAGTACATCTTCGATCTAAAAAATTTTTTTTAGTACATCCTCGATCTAAAAAAATTTTTTTAGTACCTCCTCGATCTAAACAAAATTTTTTTAGTACATCCTCGATCAAAAAAAATTTTTTTAGTACATCCTCGATCTAAAAAAAATTTTTTTAGTACATCCTCGATCAAAAAAAATTTTTTTAGTACATCCTCGATCTAAAAAAGATTTTTTTAGTACATCCTCGATCAAAAAAAATTTTTAAGTACATCTTCGATCTAAAAAAAATTTTTTTAGTACATCCTTGATATGAAAAAATTTTTTTAGTACATCCTCGATCTAAAAAAATTTTTTTAGTACATCCTCGATCTAAAAAAATTTTTTTAGTACATCCTCGATCTACAAAAAAATTTTTTAGTACATCCTCGATCTAAAAAAAATTTTTTTAGTACATCCTCGATCTAAAAAAATTTTTTTAGTACATCCTCGATCTAAAAAAATTTTTTTAGTACATCGTCTATCTAAAAAAATTTTTTTAGTACATCCTCGATCTAAAAAAATTTTTTTAGTACATCCTCGATATAAAAATATTTTTTTAGCACATCCTCGATCTAAAAAAATTTTTTTAGTACATCCTCGATCTACAAAAATTTTTTTAGTACATCCTCGATCTAAAAAAAATTGTTTTAGTACATCCTCGATCTAAAAAAAATTTTTTTAGTACATCCTCGATCAAAAAAAATTTTTTTAGTACATCCTCGATCTAAAAAAAATTTTTTTAGTACATCCTCGATCAAAAAAAATTTTTTTAGTACATCCTCGATCTAAAAAAAATTTTTTAGTACATCCTTGATATGAAAAAATTTTTTTAGTACATCCTCGATCTAAAAACATTTTTTTAGTACATCCTAGATCTAAAAAAAATTTTTTAGTACATCCTCGATCTAAAAAAATTTTTTTAGTACATCCTCGATCAAAAAAATTTTTTAGTACATCCTTGATCTAAAAAAAATTTTTTTAGTACATCCTCGATCAAAAAAAATTTTTTTAGTACATCCTCGATCAAAAAAAATTTTTTTAGTACATCCTTGATATGAAAAAATTTTTTTAGTACATCCTCGATCTAAAAAAATTTTTTTAGTACATCTTTGATATGAAAAAATTTTTTTTAGTACATCCTCAATCTTAAAAAAAATTTTTTAGTACATCCTTGATATGAAAAAATTTTTTTAGTACATCCTCGAGCAAAAAAAATTTTTTTAGTACATCCTCGATGTAAAAAAAATTTTTTTAGTACATCCTTGATATGAAAAAAATTTTTTTTAGTACATCCTCGATCTAAAAAAATTTTTTTAGTACATCCTCGATCTAAAAAAAATTTTTTTAGTACATCCTTGATATGAAAAAATTTTTTTAGTACATCCTCGAGCAAAAAAAATTTTTTTTGGTACATGTATGGATGTTTAGTACATGTATGGATGTAAAAAAAATTTTTTTAGTACATCCTCGAGCAAAAAAAATTTTTTTAGTACATCCTCGATCAAAAAAAATTTTTTTAGTACATCCTTGATATGAAAAAATTTTTTTAGTACATCCTCGAGCAAAAAAAATTTTTTTAGTACATCCTCGATCAAAAAAAAATTTTTTAGTACATCCTCGATTTAAAAAAATTTTTTTTAGTACATCCTCGATCTAAAAAAAAAAAATTTGTGTGTCCCGTGTACGTGTGCCCGTCCGATTATGTTGGCCATGGCACGCGAAGCCCACTAAATCGACCGTGTTGCAGCAGCCGAGATAAGCCTGCTAAGAGATCGCGTTCCTCCAGGAGCGCGCGCGCGAGAGAGAGAGAGAGAGAGAGAGCGAGAGAGAGAGAGAGAGAGAGCAACAACAATAAAAAAACCCAGAAGGCACACACCACTGTCGCTCGAGGTGGTCGAGGGACAAAATCCTGCCAGGTACACGGCGCCATAGTACACGGCGACGACGACGACGACGACGAACCGGGTTGTGGCACGGTTTCGATGGTGGCACAATTTGACGCGACGGAACGAGCGCACAAGCGAAGAAACCGGCACCCGTTCCTTAATGCGCCCGTAATCAACCACCGGGAACCACCGGGACGTGTACGCTGTAGTGGGTAGTGGGTAGTGGGTAGTAGTAGCAAAAACTGATTGTGTCACTGGCCACGCTGGCTTCGGCTTCGGCGCCTTCACAAAACGAGTAACGTTTTAGCAAAAAAGGGCCCCTTTTTTTTTGGCTGAAGGACAAACGGTGGGCGAAACAAAGAAGAAAAAAAAAAAGAACCACCAGCACCCAAGCGAGTAGAACCCGTCAGCATCAAAGGACAACAGCGAGCTGCAGTAGCCAGTGTTGCCCGCCGGGCCCGGCAAACCCAGCGGGTGCTTAGTGCGCGAGATGGCCCCCTGTTCGGGCAGAAGGACTCGGGCAAGAAGGTGCGCAACGTGACGTGAAGGATGGCTGCGACAAGCTGCCAAGGAAACCGCCCAACAGTACGCGGTCAAGATCATTGACAAAAAAAGGGCGCTCAAGGGCAAGGAGGACTCGCTCTGCGGGAGAACGAGATCCGGGTGTTGAAGCGATGGTAAGCGCGATGTGCACACGACCGGATCCGCCACTGGGAGGGACAACCCCGGTTTGCGCATCCCAACATCGTCCAGCTGCTGGAGATCGTTCGACGTGCACCGGGACCTGAAACCGAAGAACGTGCTGTACTACAGCCCGGCGGAAGACAGCAAAGATCATGATCAGTGACTTTGGTCTCTCGAAGATGGAGGATTTCGGGGTGCAAAGGCGGTGGACGTGTGGAGCATAGGCGTCATCTCGTACATCCTGCTGTGTTCGCCCAGAACCGTGAAGGGTGAGTTCGTGTTCGACTCACCGTACTGGGACGAGATCAGCGACTCGTGCGAAGGACTTCATCCGTTCATCTGATGTGCGTGAACGTGGAGAGGCGGTTCACGTGTTCCCTGGATCTCGGGCAACGCGGCCAGCAGCAAGAACATCCACGGTACCGTGTCCGAGCAGCTGAAGAAGAACTTTGCCAAATCGCGCTGGAAAGCAGACGCTCTGCGTCACGAATAAGCAATGCACCGGCGGACACTACTACGGCGGCCTCTAGCAGTAAGTAATTGGCCGAAAGCGGCCAGCCAGCCAGTCGGGTGCCCTATAGCCGTAGGTTAGAAGCGGATGAATTTGTACGAATTGTACGGTAGGTCGCAGGCCGCGGGTCCTAGCGGTCTTGTTTTTTTCGCTTTACTCGTGATCGTGGTCCTTCGAAAACTTGCGCCCAAAGTTGTTCGGTTAATTGTTCACGTGACGTGCAGGAAGCTCTTTGTTTTGTTTGTTTATTTGCTTCTGTTCTCTTTCTCTTTGGTTCTCTCTCTCTCTCGCTTTCGCTCTCTCGCATTGTTTCACTCCCTTTTCGTTTTTATTTGTTTAGTAATTTTTTCTTTTTTTTTTTTTTTTTTGAATAAGGATTAGGACAACTACGCGGAACAAAAACGAAACACATCCGCTGTTGCTAGGTAGACTAAAGCAAGTACGTATTTTTACGGGTTAGATGATCAGTAACTACCCCTTGTGGGTGGCATGCCACTACCGAATGTTAATCTGTCCATTTGACCACCTGCGAGGCAATCAGTGACTTGATGGGCCGATTTGTTGCCTAAATCGCTTGCCAATAGTTGGATACTTAAATGATGCGGAAACATTCGCGAAACCACCATTGTGGCGCTTGAACGATCTGCTTGACTTTTTAAACTAATAAACTTCTTTTATACAAAACATTCGAAGCGGTTCCAACAAAATTGGGGAACGATAAATGACTCCAATATTGTGCCATAGCATGCGATACTCGTTTGTGTTGGGATCACTTTTAGAACTGGAACGAATTCCAGCGTTTCACGAAGGGAGACGATCATTCCAAGTTTTCGTAACGGCTCAGTATTCGTTCTTGAGCATTCAAATGATTCCCTGCTTTCAAGCGCTAAATGAGTGTTTTGTTTTGATTCTTGTTTCTTGCTTACCACTAGTAATAAATGATTTTCCTTTCGCTTCTAAAAAAAAAAAAATAAAAAAAAATAAAAAATAAAAAAAATTTTTAGTACATCCTCGATCAAAAAAAATTTTTTTAGTACATCCTCGATCCAAAACAATTTTTTTTAGTACATCCTTGATATGAAAAAATTTTTTTAGTACATCCTCGATCTAAAAAAATTTTTTTAGTACATCCTCGATCTAAAAAAAATTTTCTTAGTACATCCTCGATCTAAAAAAATTTTTTTAGTACATCCTCGATCTAAAAAAATTTTTTTAGTACATCCTCGATCTAAAAAAAATTTTTTTAGTACATCCTCGATCAAAAAAAATTTTTGTAGTACATCCTCGATCGAAAAAAAATTTTTTTAGTACATCCTTGATATGAAAAAAATTTTTTTAGTACATCCTTGATATGAAAAAAATTTTTATAGTACATCCTCGATCTAAAAAAATTTTTTAAGTACATCATCGATCAAAAAAAATTTTTTTAGTACATCTTCGATCTAAAAAAAATTTTTTTAGTACATCCTTGATCTAAAAAAAATTTTTTTAGTACATCCTCGATCTAAAAAAATTTTTCTAGTACATCCTCGATCAAAACAATTTTTTTTAGTACATCCTCGATCTAAAAAAAATTTTTTTAGTACATCCTTGGTTTAAAAAAAATTTTTTTAGTACATCCTCGATCTAAAAAAAAATTTTATAGTAGATCCTCGATCTAAAAAAATTTTTTTAGTACATCCTCGATCAAAAAAAATTTTTTAGTACATCCTCGATCTAAAAAAATTTTTTTAGTCCATCCTCGATCTAAAAAAATTTTTTTAGTACATCCTCGATCTAAAAAAATTTTTTTAGTACATCCTCGATCTAAAAAAATTTTTTTAGTACATCCTCGATCTAAAAAAATTTTTTTAGTACATCCTCGATCTAAAAAAATTTTTTTAGTACATCCTCGATCTAAAAAAAATTTTTTTAGTACATCCTCGATCTAAAAAAATTTTTTTAGTACATCCTCGATCTAAAAAAATTTTTTTAGTACATCCTTGATATGAAAAAATTTTTTTTAGTACATCCTCGATCTAAAAAAATTTTTTTAGTCCATCCTCGATCTAAAAAAAATATTTTTAGTACATCCTTGATATGAAAAAATTTTTTTTAGTACATCCTCGATCTAAAAAAATTTTTTTAGTCCATCCTCGATCTAAAAAAAATATTTTTAGTACATCCTCGACTAAAAAAAATTTTTTTAGTACATCCTCGATCTAAAAAAAATTTTTTTAGTACATCCTCGATCTAAAAAAATTTTTTTAGTACATCCTTGATATGAAAAAATTTTTTTTAGTACATCCTCGATCTAAAAAAATTTTTTTAGTCCATCCTCGATCTAAAAAAAATATTTTTAGTACATCCTCGACTAAAAAAAATTTTTTTAGTACATCCTCGATCTAAAAAAATTTTTTTAGTCCATCCTCGATCTAAAAAAATTTTTTTAGTACATCCTCGATCTAAAAAAATTTTTTTAGTACATCCTCGATCTAAAAAAAATATTTTTAGTACATCCTCGACTAAAAAAAATTTTTTTAGTACATCCTCGATCTAAAAAAAATTTTTTTAGTACATCCTCGATCTAAAAAAATTTTTTTAGTACATCCTTGATATGAAAAAATTTTTTTTAGTACATCCTCGAGCAAAAAAAATTTTTTTTAGTACATCCTCGATCAAAAAAAATTTTTTTAGTACATCCTCGATCAAAAAAAATTTTTTTAGTACATCCTTGATATGAAAAAATTTTTTTTAGTACATCCTCGATCAAAAAAAATTTTTTTAGTACATCCTCGATCTAAAAAAAATTTTTTTAGTACATCCTTGATATGAAAAAAATTTTTTTAGTACATCCTTGATATGAAAAAATTTTTTTTAGTACATCCTCGATCTAAAAAAAATTTTTTAGTACATCCTCCATCAAAAAAAATTTTTTTTAGTACATCCTCGATCCAAAAAAAATTTTTTTAGTACATCCTCGATCTAAAAAAATTTTTTTAGTACATCCTCGATCTAAAAAAAATTTTTTTTGTACTTCCTTGATCTAAAAAAAATTTTTTTAGTACATCCTCGATCTAAAAAATTTTTTTTAGTACATCCTCGATCTAAAAAAAATTTTTTTAGTACATCCTCGATTTAAAAAAAAATTTTCTAGTACATCCTCGATCTAAAAAAATTTTTTTAGTACATCCTCGATCTAAAAAAAATTTTTTTAGTACATCCTCGATCAAAAAAAATTTTTTTAGTACTTCCTTGATCTAAAAAAAATTTTTTTAGTACATCCTCGATCTAAAAAATTTTTTTAGTACATCCTCGATTTAAAAAAAAATTTTCTAGTACATCCTCGATCTAAAAAAATTTTTTTAGTACATCCTCGATCTAAAAAAAATTTTTTTAGTACATCCTCGATCTAAAAAAATTTTTTTAGTACATCCTCGATTTAAAAAAAAATTTTCTAGTACATCCTCGATCTAAAAAACATTTTTTTAAGTACATCCTCGATCTAAAAAAATTTTTTTAGTACATCCTCGATCAAAAAAAATTTTTTTAGTACATCCTCGATCTAAAAAAAATTTTTTTAGTACATCCTCGACTTAAAAAAAATTTTTCTAGTACATCCTCGATCTAAAAAAATTTTTTCTAGTACATCCTTGATATGAAAAAAAATTTTTTAGTACATCCTCGATCAAAAAAAATTTTTTTAGTACATCCTCGATCTAAAAAAAATTTTTTTAGTACATCCTTGATATGAAAAAATTTTTTTTAGTACATCCTCGATCTAAAAAAATTTTTTTAGTACATCCTCGATCTAAAAAAATTTTTTTAGTACATCCTCGATTTAAAAAAATTTTTTTAGTACATCCTCGATCTAAAAAAAATTTTTTTAGTACATCCTCGATCTAAAAAAGATTTTTTTAGTACATCCTCGATTTAAAAAAAATTTTTTAGTACATCCTCAATCTAAAAAAAATTTTTTTAGTACATCCTCGATTTAAAAAAAAATTTTCCAGTACATCCTCGATCTAAAAAAATTTTTTTAGTACATCCTCGATCTAAAAAAATATTTTTAGTACATCCTCGATCTAAAAAAAATTTTTTTAGTACATCCTCGATTTAAAAAAAAATTTTTTAGTACATCCTCGATCTAAAAAAAATTTTTTTAGTACATCCTCGATTTAAAAAAAAAATTTTTAGTACATCCTCGATCTAAAAAAATTTTCTTAGTACATCCTCGATCAAAAAAAATTTTTTTAGTACATCCTCTATCTAAAAAAAATATTTTTAGTACATCCTCGATCTAAAAAAATTTTTTTAGTACATCCTTGATATGAAAAAATTTTTTTAGTACATCCTTGAAATGAAAAAATTTTTTTTAGTACATCCTCGATCTAAAAAAATTTTTTTAGTCCATCCTCGATCTAAAAAAATTTTTTTAGTACATCCTCGATCTAAAAAAATTTTTTTAGTACATCCTCGATCTAAAAAAATTTTTTTAGTACATCCTCGATCAAAAAAAATTTTTTTAGTACATCCTCGATCTAAAAAAAATTTTTTTAGTACATCCTCGATCTAAAAAAATTTTTTTAGTACATCCTTGATATGAAAAAATTTTTTTTAGTACATCCTCGATCTAAAAAAATTTTTTTAGTCCATCCTCGATCTAAAAAAAATATTTTTAGTACATCCTCGACTAAAAAAAATTTTTTTAGTACATTCTCGATCTAAAAAAATTTTTTTTGTACATCCTCGATCTAAAAAAATTTTTTTTGGTACATATTCGATCTAAAAAAAATTTTTTTAGTACATCCTTGATATGAAAAAATTTTTTTTAGTACATCCTTGATATGAAAAAATTTTTTTTAGTACATCCTCGATCAAAAAAAATTTTTTTAGTACATCCTCGATCAAAAAAAATTTTTTTAGTACATCCTTGATATGAAAAAATTTTTTTTAGTACATCCTCGATCAAAAAAAATTTTTTTAGTACATCCTCGATCTAAAAAAAATTTTTTTAGTACATCCTTGATATGAAAAAAATTTTTTTAGTACATCCTTGATATGAAAAAATTTTTTTTAGTACATCCTCGATTTAAAAAAATTTTTTTAGTACATCCTCCATCAAAAAAAATTTTTTTTAGTACATCCTCGATCCAAAAAAAATTTTTTTAGTACATCCTCGATCTAAAAAAATTTTTTTAGTACATCCTCGATCTAAAAAAAATTTTTTTAGTACTTCCTTGATCTAAAAAAAATTTTTTTAGTACATCCTCGATCTAAAAAATTTTTTTTAGTACATCCTCGATCTAAAAAAAATTTTTTTAGTACATCCTCGATTTAAAAAAAAAATTTCTAGTACATCCTCGATCTAAAAAAATTTTTTTAGTACATCCTCGATCTAAAAAAAATTTTTTTAGTACATCCTCGATCAAAAAAAATTTTTTTAGTACTTCCTTGATCTAAAAAAAATTTTTTTAGTACATCCTCGATCTAAAAAATTTTTTTAGTACATCCTCGATTTAAAAAAAAATTTTCTAGTACATCCTCGATCTAAAAAAATTTTTTTAGTACATCCTCGATCTAAAAAAAATTTTTTTAGTACATCCTCGATCTAAAAAAATTTTTTTAGTACATCCTCGATTTAAAAAAAAATTTTCTAGTACATCCTCGATTTAAAAAAATTTTTTTAGTACATCCTCAATCTAAAAAAAATTTTTTTAGTACATCCTTGATATGAAAAAATTTTTTTTAGTACATCCTCGATTTAAAAAAAATTTTTTAGTGCATCCTCGATCTAAAAAAAAATTTTTTAGTACATCCTCGATCTAAAAAAAATTTTTTAGTACATCCTCGACCTAAAAAAAATTTTTTTAGTACATCCTTGATATGAAAAAATTTTTTTAGTACATCCTCGATCTAAAAAAAAATTTTTTAGTACATCCTTGATATGAAAAAATTTTTTTTAGTACACCCTCGATCTAAAAAAATTTTTTTAATACATCCTCGATCAAAAAAAATTTTTTTAGTGCATCCTCGATCTAAAAAAAATTTTTTTAGTACATCCTAGATCAAAAAAAATTTTTTTAGTACATCCTTGATATGAAAAAAATTTTTTTAGTACATCCTCGATGTAAAAAAAATTTTTTTAGTACATCCTCGATCTAAAAAAATTTTTTTAGTACATCCTGGATCTAAAAAAATTTTTTTATCCTCGATCTAAAAAAAAATTTTTTAGTACATCCTTGATATGAAAAAATTTTTTTAGTACATCCTCGATCTAAAAAAAATTTTTTTAGTACATCGTTGATATGAAAAAAATTTTTTTAGTACATCCTCGATCAAAAATAATTTTTTTAGTACAACCTCGATCTAAAAAAATTATTTTAGTACATCCTCGATTTAAAAAAAATTTTTTAGTACATCCTCGATCTAAAAAAAATTTTTTTAGTACATCCTCGATCAAAAAAAATTTTTTTAGTACATCCTCGATCAAAAAAAATTTTTTTAGTACAACCTTGATATGAAAAAATTTTTTTTAGTACATCTTCGATCAAAAATAATTTTTTTAGTACATCCTCGATCTAAAAAAAATTTTTTTAGTACATCCTTGATATGAAAAAATTTTTTTAGTACATCCTCGATCTAAAAAAAAATTTTTTTAGTACATCCTCGATCTAAAAAAAATTTTTTTAGTACATCCTTTATATGAAAAAATTTTTTTAGTACACCCTCGATCTAAAAAAAATTTTTTTAGTACATCGTTGATATGAAAAAAATTTTTTTAGTACATCCCCGATCTAAAAAAAAATTTTTTAGTACATCGTTGATATGAAAAAAATTTTTTTAGTACATCCTCGATCAAAAATAATTTTTTTAGTACAACCTCGATCTAAAAAAATTATTTTAGTACATCCTCGATTTAAAAAAAATTTTTTAGTACATCCTCGATCTAAAAAAATTTTTTTTAGTACATCCTCGATCTAAAAAAAATTTTTTTAGTACATCCTTGATATGAAAAAAATTTTTTTAGTACATCCTCGATCAAAAAAAATTTTTTTAGTACATCCTCGATCTAAAAAAAAATTTTTTAGTACATCCTCGATCTAAAAAAATTTTTTTAGTACATCCTCGATCTAAAAAAAATTTTTTTAGTACATTCTCGATCTAAAAAAAATTTTTTTAGTACATCCTCGATCAAAAAAAATTTTTTTAGTACATCCTCGATCTAAAACAAATTTTTTTAGTACATCCTCGATCAAAAAAAATTTTTTAGTACATCCTTGATATGAAAAAAATTTTTTAGTACATCCTCGCTCTAAAAAAATTTTTTTAGTACATCCTCGATCTAAAAAAATTTTTTTAGTACATCCTCGCTCTAAAAAAATTTTTTTAGTACATCCTCGATCTAAAAAAAATTTTTTTAGTACATCCTTGATATGAAAAAATTTTTTTAGTACATCCTCGATCTAAAAAAAATTTTTCAGTACATCCTCGATGTAAAAAAAAATTTTTTAGTACATCCTCGATCTAAAAAAATTTTTTTAGTACATCCTCGATCTAAAAAAAATTTTTTTAGTACATCCTCGATCTAAAAAAAATTTTTTTAGTACATCCTTGATCAAAAAAAAATTTTTTAGTACATCCTCGATCTAAAAAAAAAATTTTTTAGTACATCCTTGATATGAAAAAATTTTTTTTAGTACATCCTCGATCTAAAAAAATTTTTTTAGTACATCCTCGATGTAAAAAAAATTTTTTTAGTACATCCTAGATCAAAAAAAATTTTTTTAGTACATCCTCGATCTAAAAAAAATTTTTTTAGTACATCTTTGATATGAAAAAAATTTTTTTAGTACATCCTCGATCTAAAAAAATTTTTTTAGTACATCCTCGATCAAAAAAAATTTTTTAGTACATCCTTGATATGAAAAAAATTTTTTAGTACATCCTCGCTCTAAAAAAATTTTTTTAGTACATCCTCGATCTAAAAAAAATTTTTTTAGTACATCCTCGATCTAAAAAAAATTTTTTTAGTACATCCTTGATCAAAAAAAAATTTTTTAGTACATCCTCGATCTAAAAAAAATTTTTTTAGTACATCTTTGATATGAAAAAAATTTTTTTAGTACATCCTCGATCTAAAAAAATTTTTTTAGTACATCCTCGATTAAAAAAAATTTTTCAAGTACATCCTCGATCTTAAAAAAATTTTTTTAGTACATCCTCGATCTAAAAAAATTTTTTTAGTACATCCTTCATTCGTTTCATTCTTTGAAACGAAGCGACTATTACATCATGGAGGGTAAAGGTATGGCCGTTTCCAAAATAACAGTAAATATATTCTTCAGTATATAAGCGATAAGAACGCTGTGCACATATTAAGTAAAATTGCATTTTTTTATTACTGAGTTGAGTTGCGTTGAAATATTGGTTGTTGTAAAAAAACTTAAATTAAGATTACAAAGAAACATGACTAAGAACACGGGTTATGTTTTTAATAGGAACAGCATTAAAAGTGAAAATACCAGGGGAAAAGGAAAATTGTTTCCAGGCGCGCGTAGGTGACGAAATAAGAGTAAGCGAATAGAAAATAAAAAGGAAGCAAAAGAGAAAGAGACAGAGACAGAAAATAGTGAAAGAGAAAAAATTATAACAAACATCATCCGAGCGTTCAGTTCACTAGTTCCTTAAAAATCGCTGAATGAGAGTAAGATATCGGGCTAGGATGAGCATGTTTTGCGATGGGCCGTTAAATGCGAAATTTTCAAACCCTTCAGCCAGATTTGATAAACGAATCGAGTAAAATCGATGATAAATAATCCAAAAGAATAATAATGTTTCGAAATGGCGGATGTATAGCATACAAATAAGATAAGGTTGGAAGTGTAGAGTTCAGTTCAGAATAGTTTAAAAAAGTAAGGATTCACACCTATTGTATAACGTTGTTTCAACAGCAACAGAGAAGATGAAGCTAGCAACAGAACAAATGGATTGAATTCAAAAACAATGAGAAAGCAGTTGAATAGAGATCTTCAAAGATTAAACTACGACCTTGATTCGTAACAATCCTTGCCCCTGAAATGTTGCCTTAAACTAGGACGATAAAACAAATCCGGGTAAATCAGCTATTTTCCATTAAATGATTTCTTACATGGCATTCGTACATGCAAGTTTGGGTGCTCATTGGCTAGGGGGAGCGAACGCAAACGTAAGCACGGAACAGCCACGTAAACAGCCCCAAGCAGCGGTGGAACTCACGAAATGTATGGGATACTCACAATTCCGACTTGTCGAAACAGCCTTGTCGAACGTCTCATCGGAAATATAACATTTCCGATTCTTTGCTTCATAAGTCACTCGAAAATTCTCTCACGTCAGTTGAGCGCTGGCTGTCGAGGTGTTCGGATGCACGTCCGGTCCGGTGCAACAAAAAAAAAATGCGTCATAAAATTCGATATGCTCCGCCCTACCGATTTTGAGGGTAGGGTCGTTGCATTATTTTTCTATGTTCTTTCATTTTCGGTTTCTTCGCATTTTGGGTTCTTTCCCACATGCTTTGTCGATCCAAATCAGGTACCACCGGTCCATTGCCACCCACGTGCGCGTGCTGGTGCTAGGAGCTATGGAAGGGCAAATTTTATTGTTGTTAGTTTGAAGGGGGGCTGTTGGTGAGAGACTTGGAAGAATACAGGGAACCGCGGTCGGGGCTGGCGATGGGTTTTTCCGCGTCGATGGGTTGAGCAATCTGTCGTCCTCAACCTTAGCGCGGTATGCAGAGTATCCTTTTGATGTACGTGTGGACCAAGATCCTTTGGCGGCGATGCATGCGTCCAAAGAATAGCTCCGGAGTGGGGAATGGATTACAACGTATGTGAGCACTTGATTTTGAGAATGCGTCCATGCCAAATACGCATATCTCACGCAGTGATTGTATATCGGATGTATAGATTCATATGATAAGATTGCATGCATCGTTTGCATGCCGGTGATAGGAAACAAAGGGTGTAATTTGGTTTACTTTCGTTGCATTTTGATACAAACCGAGGGAGTTAGATTGCGAATCCCAATGACGGCATGGTTTGCCGTTAGGATTTCATACGTGTTTTGGTCTATTCCGCTGGTAAACTATCACACCTCGTACCGTAATATCATGCGTCCACATCGTGCGATCGCTGATCAAAATAAAACATTAAACCTCACAAGCGCGGAATAGCAGCCCTACTGCCAGGAATCACTGAAAAGAAACTCACGACGGAGGCTCTCAAAAAGGCTTGAATTTTTGCGGGTTTTTCTCGTCAAAATTGCAACCGCGGCCTGGAAACGCTGCGTGCGTGCTCAGTTTCTTTCAAGGCAGAGAGAACGCAAGCCCGTGAGCGCGCTTACGCTCGGCGCTCTCTTTGGGTGGGTGTAAAACCTATACCGCGGTTCCGGAACCAAATCGTGCTATCTTCAGCAGTAGCGTATGCGAGAAGGGTATAGTTCGTATACGACGCATGAGTGGAGTGAAAGGAAAAGAAAATCCATCAGACATAATCGCACACCCCCGTAGAGGGATGAATCAAATTTTTCCTACGATAAAAATTTATGATAGTTAGAAAATGTTACAGCCATCATTTTGCTTGATTCATAAAACGATATTTGATGAAATGAATTTGTTGTTTTTGTGCTTCAATTTTACTTTTCGTAATATTTTTAAGTGATTTTTGCTAGTTATTTTTCCTTATATTTCATTACCTATGCGAAGGAGGAAAACATGATGGGAAATTGTGTGTAATGAAACGTAAAATTTAAATATCAAATGTTTACTTTCAGCTATGGTGTGTTATTTTGCAGTACAAAAATATACTGATTTATGCTAAATCTCAAACCTAAACTCATTCATTCATTCGTCTAGGGATGCATTCATTTCGGTTGACGAAATTTGATGTTGAATTTTGTCAGTCGTATCAAAGTTGGTGAAGTTGGTGCGATTTTTGTAATAATTTTTGCTTAAAGTTCCAACTAATCTGCTAGTTGATTCGCCGACATATCCAAGAACTACAACGCGTGTAATATTTTGAAATACGTAGTTAAGTTGTACAATAATATTTGTTTGGATTCATGTACGAAAAAATTAAATCTCTCGCGTTGTCAACAACAGTAAGAACAGTGTCATAATTTACCAGTATCCTTAAAAAGGCCCTAACGTTTATAGATCATGCTGTCATCACTAATATTCCGCATTCGGTTAGTTACATTAGAACTTATTAGAGCTGTTGAAATTGAAGAACGTCGAAAGAAAACACGGAAGCGAAATCATGTCGTAACGGAGGTTTCCATGGTGCGTGAGTTAGCAGAAGAAAATGTATGGGACTTCAAACATTATTTGCGAATGAGTGAAATAACTGTTAACCTCTTGCTGCGAAAAGTTCAAACACGACTTGCTAAACAAGACACGGTGATGAGGCTTGCGATTCCTCCACGTTCGCATGTTAATTTTGACGCTACGCTTTCTCGCAAACTGGACGAAGCTTCCGGAAAATATCATATGCATCAAGAATTTCTCCTAGCTGCATATCTTCAACAATCATGGAATCATGTGCAGCAATTCAGGAAGGATTAAAAGAATACATTAAGGATTTATGTTAGTATAAAAGAAAATACTAGTTTGTCGTTGCAGTCGGTGTCACAAGTCCTTTTTTTCTGTTTGCAGCTGCCACAATCCATAGATGAATGTGTTCCCGTGTGATCCGGCGCATTCTGGATCAACTTATTTTAACTACAAAAGGGAGCTTCAGTGTCGTATTAATGGCGTAGTTGTGAATGCTGAATATAACGTTTTATCCGTCGATGCGAGAGTGCGTGATCCTCTGTTCAACTGCCTTTCCGTAGCTTTGGGCTGACACAGGCTCTATCGGCAGACAGACAGACAGACAGACAGACAGACAGAGGTGTGCTTTTGATCGCCACCGTAACACGTCCTTCGCAATTGATCGCGCTGGTGCAGCAGCAGCACTCAATCTCTGACCACAAAACCCATCCGAAGCACTAGCACTACTAGCGCTGGGAAATATCGTGTGACAGAAAACTGCCTGAACTCTGCATCAGGTCAAGCAGGTTGAATCGAGGCCACCGAAATAGCCCGATCCGATGCGATCCGAATCCGATGACCCTCACCGACGGCATTGGCATTGGCGAACAGCTCGTCCGTCAGTTTCCGGTGGTCAAGTTCAGCCATTGGCCGGCAAACGGACTCCTTCTAAACCCCTTCGGAAGTTCACGACACGTGGTTCAGCCACCACAAGCGACTCGAACGCGAGTTAACACTTTCACTTGGTGTAAGGGTTTTTTTGGAAAGGTTTCGGATTCCTCGGACAGAGTAACGCGTTGTAGAATTTTGAGCTAAATCTGAGGAATGTCTTTATTTTTACCTTTTTTTGTCTTTTTCTATGCTAAAATGGGATGGATGGCTGAGGCTGACATGTTGTTTCGTTGGTTGATTTATGGTGGTCTGAAGTTTTGGCGGGTGCAAATGTTTTATTCGGATTCCAGGGGGGAATTCCAGTACGGGTTTTGGCGGATGCATATGTTCATTCAGGCGCCAGGGTACAGGTGATTAGTTTTTAATGATGTCGCTGAGCATTGTAAGCGGTTGCTTATTCGTCTCAGGCCATTCCATTATTGTAGATATTGTAGAAAAAATAGAGCGTACATGACGATACGATGCTAACTCGCGCTTATAACGAACGCACACTGAAGAAGAACCTCACCGAAAGCTCACTTTTGACTTTGGACGCATCGTGCAGGACTCGTTCGATAACCGATGCGTTCGGTTCGGCTACGGTTGGTGCGCTGTTAGAAAAACATTTTTTTTTCGGATAGTCCTTGATTAAAAACAATTTATTTTTAGTACATCCTCGATCTAAAAAAATTTTTTTAGTACATCCTCGATCTAAAAAAAATTTTTTAGTACATCCTCGATCTAAAAAAAATTTTTTTAGTACATCCTTGACATGAAAAAAATTTTTTTAGTACATCCTCGATCTAAAAAAATTTTTGTATACATCCTCGATCCAAAAAAAATTTTTTTAGTACATCCTCGATCTAAAAAAATTTTTTTAGTACATCCTCGATTTAAAAAAAAATTTTTTAGTACATCCTCGGTCTAAAAAATTTTTTTTAGTACATCCTCGATTTAAAAAAATTTTTTTAGTACATCCTCGATCTAAAAAAAATTTTTTTAGTACATCCTCGATCTAAAAATATTTTTTTAGTACATCCTCGATCTAAAAAAATTTTTTAGTACATCCTCGATCTAAAAAAAATTTTTTTAGTACATCATCGATTTTAAAAAAATTTTTCTAGTACATCCTCGATCTAAAAAAATTTTTTTAGTACATCCTCGATCTAAAAAAATTTTTTTAGTACATCTTCGATCTAAAAAAATTTTTTTAGTACATCCTCGATCTAAAAAAATTTTTTTAGTACATCCTCGATCTAAAAAAAATTTTTTTAGTACATCCTCGACCTAAAAAAAATTTTTTTAGTACATCCTCGATCTAAAAAAATTTTTTTAGTACATCCTCGATTTAAAAAAAATTTTTTTAGTACATCCTCGATTTAAAAAAAATTTTTTAGTACATCCTCGATCTAAAAAAAATTTTTTTAGTACATCCTCGATCTAAAAAAATTTTTTTAGTACATCCTCGACCTAAAAAAAATTTTTTTAGTACATCCTCGATCTAAAAAAATTTTTTTAGTACATCCTCGACCTAAAAAAAATTTTTTTAGTACATCCTCGATCTAAAAAAATTTTTTTAGTACATCCTCGATTTAAAAAAAATTTTTTTAGTACATCCTCGATCTAAAAAAATTTTTTTAGTACATCCTCGATCTAAAAAAAATTTTTTTAGTACATCCTTGATATGAAAAAATTTTTTTTAGTACATCCTCGATTTAAAAAAAATTTTTTAGTACATCCTCGATCTAAAAAAAATTTTTTTAGTACATCCTCGATCTAAAAAAATTTTTTTAGTACATCCTCGATTTAAAAAAAATTTTTTTAGTACATCCTCGATTTAAAAAAATTTTTTTAGTACATCCTCGATCTAAAAAAAATTTTTTTAGTACATCCTCGATCTAAAAAAAATTTTTTTAGTACATCCTTGATATGAAAAAATTTTTTTTAGTACATCCTCGATCTAAAAAAATTTTTTTAGTACATCCTCGACCTAAAAAAAATTTTTTTAGTACATCCTCGATCTAAAAAAATTTTTTTAGTACATCCTCGATTTAAAAAAAATTTTTTTAGTACATCCTCGATCTAAAAAAATTTTTTTAGTACATCCTCGATCTAAAAAAAATTTTTTTAGTACATCCTTGATATGAAAAAATTTTTTTTAGTACATCCTCGATCTAAAAAAATTTTTTTAGTACATCCTCGATTTAAAAAAAAATTTTTTAGTACATCCTCGATCTAAAAAAATTTTTTTAGTACATCCTCGACCTAAAAAAAATTTTTTTAGTACATCCTCGATCTAAAAAAATTTTTTTAGTACATCCTCGATTTAAAAAAAATTTTTTTAGTACATCCTCGATCTAAAAAAATTTTTTTAGTACATCCTCGATCTAAAAAAATTTTTTTAGTACATCCTCGATTTAAAAAAAAATTTTTAGTACATCCTCGATTTAAAAAAATTTTTTTAGTACATCCTCGATCTAAAAAAAAATTTTTTAATACATCCTCGATCTAAAAAAATTTTTTTAGTACATCCTCGACCTAAAAAAAATTTTTTTAGTACATCCTCGATCTAAAAAAATTTTTTTAGTACATCCTCGACCTAAAAAAAAATTTTTTTAGTACATCCTCGATCTAAAAAAATTTTTTTAGTACATCCTCGATTTAAAAAAAATTTTTTTAGTACATCCTCGATTTAAAAAAATTTTTTTAGTACATCCTCGATCTAAAAAAAATTTTTTTAGTACATCCTCGATCTAAAAAAATTTTTTTAGTACATCCTCGACCTAAAAAAAATTTTTTTAGTACATCCTCGATCTAAAAAAATTTTTTTAGTACATCCTCGACCTAAAAAAAATTTTTTTAGTACATCCTCGATCTAAAAAAATTTTTTTAGTACATCCTCGATTTAAAAAAAATTTTTTTAGTACATCCTCGATCTAAAAAAATTTTTTTAGTACATCCTCGATCTAAAAAAAATTTTTTTAGTACATCCTTGATATGAAAAAATTTTTTTTAGTACATCCTCGATTTAAAAAAAATTTTTTAGTACATCCTCGATCTAAAAAAAATTTTTTTAGTACATCCTCGATCTAAAAAAATTTTTTTAGTACATCCTCGATTTAAAAAAAAATTTTTTTAGTACATCCTCGATTTAAAAAAATTTTTTTAGTACATCCTCGATCTAAAAAAAATTTTTTTAGTACATCCTCGATCTAAAAAAAATTTTTTTAGTACATCCTTGATATGAAAAAATTTTTTTTAGTACATCCTCGATCTAAAAAAATTTTTTTTAGTACATCCTCGATTTAAAAAAAATTTTTTTAGTACATCCTCGATCTAAAAAAATTTTTTTAGTACATCCTCGACCTAAAAAAAATTTTTTTAGTACATCCTCGATCTAAAAAAATTTTTTTAGTACATCCTCGATCTAAAAAAATTTTTTTAGTACATCCTCGACCTAAAAAAAATTTTTTTAGTACATCCTCGATCTAAAAAAATTTTTTTAGTACATCCTCGACCTAAAAAAAATTTTTTAGTACATCCTCGATCTAAAAAAATTTTTTTAGTACATCCTCGATCTAAAAAAAATTTTTTTAGTACATCCTTGATATGAAAAAATTTTTTTTAGTACATCCTCGATCTAAAAAAATTTGTTTAGTACATCCTCGATTTAAAAAAAATTTTTTTAGTACATCCTCGATCTAAAAAAATTTTTTTAGTACATCCTCGATCTAAAAAAAATTTTTTTAGTACATCCTCGATCTAAAAAAATTTTTTTAGTACATCCTCGATTTAAAAAAAATTTTTTTAGTACATCCTCGATTTAAAAAAAATTTTTTAGTACATCCTCGATCTAAAAAAAATTTTTTTAGTACATCCTCGATCTAAAAAAATTTTTTTAGTACATCCTCGACCTAAAAAAAATTTTTTTAGTACATCCTCGATCTAAAAAAATTTTTTTAGTACATCCTCGATTTAAAAAAAATTTTTTTAGTACATCCTCGATTTAAAAAAAATTTTTTAGTACATCCTCGATCTAAAAAAAATTTTTTTAGTACATCCTCGATCTAAAAAAATTTTTTTAGTACATCCTCGACCTAAAAAAAATTTTTTTAGTACATCCTCGATCTAAAAAAATTTTTTTAGTACATCCTCGACCTAAAAAAAATTTTTTTAGTACATCCTCGATCTAAAAAAATTTTTTTAGTACATCCTCGATTTAAAAAAAATTTTTTTAGTACATCCTCGATCTAAAAAAATTTTTTTAGTACATCCTCGATCTAAAAAAAATTTTTTTAGTACATCCTTGATATGAAAAAATTTTTTTTAGTACATCCTCGATTTAAAAAAAATTTTTTAGTACATCCTCGATCTAAAAAAAATTTTTTTAGTACATCCTCGATCTAAAAAAATTTTTTTAGTACATCCTCGATTTAAAAAAAATTTTTTTAGTACATCCTCGATTTAAAAAAATTTTTTTAGTACATCCTCGATCTAAAAAAAATTTTTTTAGTACATCCTCGATCTAAAAAAAATTTTTTTAGTACATCCTTGATATGAAAAAATTTTTTTTAGTACATCCTCGATCTAAAAAAATTTTTTTAGTACATCCTCGACCTAAAAAAAATTTTTTTAGTACATCCTCGATCTAAAAAAATTTTTTTAGTACATCCTCGATTTAAAAAAAATTTTTTTAGTACATCCTCGATCTAAAAAAATTTTTTTAGTACATCCTCGATCTAAAAAAAATTTTTTTAGTACATCCTTGATATGAAAAAATTTTTTTTAGTACATCCTCGATCTAAAAAAATTTTTTTAGTACATCCTCGATTTAAAAAAAAATTTTTTAGTACATCCTCGATCTAAAAAAATTTTTTTAGTACATCCTCGACCTAAAAAAAATTTTTTTAGTACATCCTCGATCTAAAAAAATTTTTTTAGTACATCCTCGATTTAAAAAAAATTTTTTTAGTACATCCTCGATCTAAAAAAATTTTTTTAGTACATCCTCGATCTAAAAAAATTTTTTTAGTACATCCTCGATTTAAAAAAAAATTTTTAGTACATCCTCGATTTAAAACAATTTTTTTAGTACATCCTCGATCTAAAAAAAAATTTTTTAATACATCCTCGATCTAAAAAAATTTTTTTAGTACATCCTCGACCTAAAAAAAATTTTTTTAGTACATCCTCGATCTAAAAAAATTTTTTTAGTACATCCTCGACCTAAAAAAAATTTTTTTAGTACATCCTCGATCTAAAAAAATTTTTTTAGTACATCCTCGATTTAAAAAAAATTTTTTTAGTACATCCTCGATTTAAAAAAATTTTTTTAGTACATCCTCGATCTAAAAAAAATTTTTTTAGTACATCCTCGATCTAAAAAAATTTTTTTAGTACATCCTCGACCTAAAAAAAATTTTTTTAGTACATCCTCGATCTAAAAAAATTTTTTTAGTACATCCTCGACCTAAAAAAAATTTTTTTAGTACATCCTCGATCTAAAAAAATTTTTTTAGTACATCCTCGATTTAAAAAAAATTTTTTTAGTACATCCTCGATCTAAAAAAATTTTTTTAGTACATCCTCGATCTAAAAAAAATTTTTTTAGTACATCCTTGATATGAAAAAATTTTTTTTAGTACATCCTCGATTTAAAAAAAATTTTTTAGTACATCCTCGATCTAAAAAAAATTTTTTTAGTACATCCTCGATCTAAAAAAATTTTTTTAGTACATCCTCGATTTAAAAAAAATTTTTTTAGTACATCCTCGATTTAAAAAAATTTTTTTAGTACATCCTCGATCTAAAAAAAATTTTTTTAGTACATCCTCGATCTAAAAAAAATTTTTTTAGTACATCCTTGATATGAAAAAATTTTTTTTAGTACATCCTCGATCTAAAAAAATTTTTTTAGTACATCCTCGATTTAAAAAAAATTTTTTTAGTACATCCTCGATCTAAAAAAATTTTTTTAGTACATCCTCGACCTAAAAAAAATTTTTTTAGTACATCCTCGATCTAAAAAAATTTTTTTAGTACATCCTCGATCTAAAAAAATTTTTTTAGTACATCCTCGACCTAAAAAAAATTTTTTTAGTACATCCTCGATCTAAAAAAATTTTTTTAGTACATCCTCGACCTAAAAAAAATTTTTTAGTACATCCTCGATCTAAAAAAATTTTTTTAGTACATCCTCGATCTAAAAAAAATTTTTTTAGTACATCCTTGATATGAAAAAATTTTTTTTAGTACATCCTCGATCTAAAAAAATTTGTTTAGTACATCCTCGATTTAAAAAAAATTTTTTTAGTACATCCTCGATCTAAAAAAATTTTTTTAGTACATCCTCGATCTAAAAAAAATTTTTTTAGTACATCCTCGATCTAAAAAAATTTTTTTAGTACATCCTCGATCTAAAATAAATTTTTTTAGTCCATCCTCGATCTAAAAAAAATTTTTTTAGTACATCCTCGATCTAAAAAAATTTTTTTAGTACATCATCGATCTAAAAAAATATTTTTAGTACATCCTCGATCTAAAAAAATTGTTTTAGTACATCCTCCATCTAAAAAAAAATTTTTAGTACATCCTCGATCTAAAAAAATTTTTTTAGTACATCCTCGATCTAAAAAAATTTTTTTAGTACATCCTCGACCTAAAAAAAATTTTTTTAGTACATCCTCGATCTAAAAAAATTTTTTTAGTACATCCTCGACCTAAAAAAAATTTTTTTAGATCGAGGATGTACTAAAAAAATTTTTTTTAAATCGAGGATGTACTAAAAAAATTTTTTTTAAATCGAGGATGTACTAAAAAAATTTTTTTAGATCGAGGATGTGCTAAAAAAATTTTTGTTAGATCGAGGATGTACTAAAAAATTTTTTTTAAATCGAGGATGTACTAAAAAAAATTTTTTAATATCAAGGATGTACTAAAAAAATTTTTTTTAGATCGAGGATGTACTAAAAAAATTTTTTTAGATCGAGGATGTAATAAAAAAATTTTTTTTAAATCGAGGATGTACTAAAAAAATTTTTTTAGATCGAGGATGTACTAAAAAATTTTTTTTAGGTCGAGGATGTACTAAAAAAATTTTTTTAGATCGAGGATGTACTAAAAAAATTTTTTTTAGGTCGAGGATGTACTAAAAAAATTTTTTTAGATCGAGGATGTACTAAAAAAATTTTTTTTAGATCGAGGATGTACTAAAAAAATTTTTTTAGATCGAGGATGTACTAAAAAAATTTTTTTTAGGTCGAGGATGTACTAAAAAAATTTTTTTAGATCGAGGATGTACTAAAAAAATATTTTTTAAATCGAGGATGTACTAAAAAAATTTTTTTAGATCGAGGATGTACTAAAAAAATTTTTTTTAGGTCGAGGATGTACTAAAAAATTTTTTTTAGGTCGAGGATGTACTAAAAAAATTTTTTTAGATCGAGGATGTACTAAAAAAATTTTTTTTAAATCGAGGATGTACTTAAAAAATTTTTTTTAGATCGAGGATGTACTAAAAAAATTTTTTTTAGGTCGAGGATGTACTAAAAAAATTTTTTTAGATCGAGGATGTACTAAAAAAATTTTTTTTAGGTCGAGGATGTACTAAAAAAATTTTTTTAGATCGAGGATGTACTAAAAAAATTTTTTTTAGGTCGAGGATGTACTAAAAAAATTTTTTTAGATCGAGGATGTACTAAAAAAATTTTTTTTAGGTCGAGGATGTACTAAAAAAATTTTTTTAGATCGAGGATGTACTAAAAAAATTTTTTTTAATTCGAGGATGTACTAAAAAAATTTTTTTAGATCGAGGATGTACTAAAAAAATTTTTTTTAGATCGAGGATGTACTAAAAAAATTTTTTTAGATCGAGGATGTACTAAAAAAATTTTTTTTAGATCGAGGATGTACTAAAAAAATTTTTTTAGATCGAGGATGTACTAAAAAAATTTTTTTTAAATCGAGGATGTACTAAAAAAATTTTTTTAGATCGAGGATGTACTAAAAAAATTTTTTTTAGGTCGAGGATGTACTAAAAAATTTTTTTTAGATCGAGGATGTACTAAAAAAATTTTTTTTAGATCGAGGATGTACTAAAAAAATTTTTTTAGATCGAGGATGTACTAAAAAAATTTTTTTTAGATCGAGGATGTACTAAAAAAATTTTTTTAGATCGAGGATGTACTAAAAAAATTTTTTTTAAATCGAGGATGTACTAAAAAAAATTTTTTTAAATCGAGGATGTACTAAAAAAATTTTTTTAGATCGAGGATGTACTAAAAAAATTTTTTTTAGATCGAGGATGTACTAAAAAAATTTTTTTAGATCGAGGATGTACTAAAAAAATTTTTTTTAAATCGAGGATGTACTAAAAAAATTTTTTTTAGATCGAGGATGTACTAAAAAAAATTTTTTTAGATCGAGGATGTACTAAAAAAATTTTTTTTAAATCGAGGATGTACTAAAAAAATTTTTTTAGTACATCCTTGATATGAAAAAATTTTTTTTAGTACATCCTCGATTTAAAAAAAATTTTTTAGTACATCCTCGATCTAAAAAAAATTTTTTTAGCACATCCTCGATCTAAAAAAATTTTTTTAGTACGTCCTCGATTTAAAAAAAATTTTTTTAGTACATCCTCGATCTAAAAAAATTTTTTAGTACATCCTCGATTTAAAAAAAATTTTTAGTACATCCTCGATCTAAAAAAAATTTTTTTAGCACATCCTCGATCTAAAAAAATTTTTTTAGTACATCCTCGATTTAAAAAAAATTTTTTTAGTACATCCTCGATCTAAAAAAATTTTTTTAGTACATCCTCGATCTAAAAAAAAATTTTTTAGTACATCCTCGATCTAAAAAAATTTTTTTAGTACATCCTCGATTTAAAAAAAATTTTTTTAGTACATCCTCGATTTAAAAAAATTTTTTTAGTACATCCTCGATCTAAAAAAAATTTTTTTAGTACATCCTCGACCTAAAAAAAATTTTTTTAGTACATCCTCGACCTAAAAAAAATTTTTTTAGTACATCCTCGATCTAAAAAAATTTTTTTAGTACATCCTCGATTTAAAAAAAATTTTTTTAGTACATCCTCGATCTAAAAAAATTTTTTTAGTACATCCTCGACCTAAAAAAAATTTTTTTAGTACATCCTCGATCTAAAAAAATTTTTTTAGTACATCCTCGATTTAAAAAAAATTTTTTTAGTACATCCTCGATCTAAAAAAATTTTTTTAGTACATCCTCGATCTAAAAAAAATTTTTTTAGTACATCCTTGATATGAAAAAATTTTTTTTAGTACATCCTCGATTTAAAAAAAATTTTTTTAGTACATCCTCGATTTAAAAAAATTTTTTTAGTACATCCTCGATCTAAAAAAATTTTTTTAGTACATCCTCGACCTAAAAAAAATTTTTTTTTAGTACATCCTCGATTTAAAAAAAATTTTTTTAGTACATCCTCGATCTAAAAAAATTTTTTAGTACATCCTCGATTTGAAAAAAATTTTTTAGTACATCCTCGATCTAAAAAAAATTTTTTTAGCACATCCTCGATCTAAAAAAATTTTTTTAGTACATCCTCGATTTAAAAAAAATTTTTTTAGTACATCCTCGATCTAAAAAAATTTTTTTAGTACATCCTCGATCTAAAAAAAATTTTTTTAGTACATCCTCGATCTAAAAAAATTTTTTTAGTACATCCTCGATTTAAAAAAAATTTTTTTAGTACATCCTCGATTTAAAAAAATTTTTTTAGTACATCCTCGATCTAAATAAATTTTTTTAGTACATCCTCGATTTAAAAAAAATTTTTTTAGTACATCCTCGATTTAAAAAAATTTTTTTTAGTACATCCTCGATTTATAAAATTTTTTTTAGTACATCCTCGATTTAAAAAAATTTTTTTAGTACATCCTCGACCTAAAAAAAATTTTTTTAGTACATCCTCGATTTAAAAAAAATTTTTTTAGTACATCCTCGATCTAAAAAAATTTTTTAGTACATCCTCGATTTAAAAAAAATTTTTTAGTACATCCTCGATCTAAAAAAAATTTTTTTAGCACATCCTCGATCTAAAAAAATTTTTTTAGTACATCCTCGATTTAAAAAAAATTTTTTTAGTACATCCTCGATCTAAAAAAATTTTTTTAGTACATCCTCGATCTAAAAAAAATTTTTTTAGTACATCCTCGATCTAAAAAAATTTTTTTAGTACATCCTCGATTTAAAAAAAATTTTTTTAGTACATCCTCGATTTAAAAAAATTTTTTTAGTACATCCTCGATCTAAAAAAAATTTTTTTAGTACATCCTCGATCTAAAAAAATTTTTTTAGTACATCCTCGATTTAAAAAAAATTTTTTTAGTACATCCTCGATTTAAAAAAATTTTTTTAGTACATCCTCGATCTAAAAAAATTTTTTTAGTACATCCTCGATTTAAAAAAAATTTTTTTAGTACATCCTCGATCTAAAAAAATTTTTTTAGTACATCCTCGACCTAAAAAAAATTTTTTTAGTACATCCTCGATCTAAAAAAATTTTTTTAGTACATTCTCGATTTAAAAAAAATTTTTTTAGTACATCCTCGATCTAAAAAAATTTTTTTAGTACATCCTCGATCTAAAAAAAATTTTTTTAGTACATCCTCGATCTAAAAAAATTTTTTTAGTACATCCTCGACCTAAAAAAAATTTTTTTAGTACATCCTCGACCTAAAAAAAATTTTTTTAGTACATCCTCGATCTAAAAAATTTTTTTAGTACATCCTCGATTTAAAAAAAATTTTTTTAGTACATCCTCGATCTAAAAAAATTTTTTTAGTACATCCTCGACCTAAAAAAAATTTTTTTAGTACATCCTCGATCTAAAAAAATTTTTTTAGTACATCCTCGATTTAAAAAAAATTTTTTTAGTACATCCTCGATCTAAAAAAATTTTTTTAGTACATCCTCGATCTAAAAAAAATTTTTTTAGTACATCCTTGATATGAAAAAATTTTTTTTAGTACATCCTCGATTTAAAAAAAATTTTTTTAGTACATCCTCGATTTAAAAAAATTTTTTTAGTACATCCTCGATCTAAAAAAATTTTTTTAGTACATCCTCGATTTAAAAAAAATTTTTTTAGTACATCCTCGATTTAAAAAAATTTTTTTAGTACATCCTCGATCTAAAAAAATTTTTTTAGTACATCCTCGATCTAAAAAAAATTTTTTTAGTACATCCTCGATCTAAAAAATTTTTTTAGTACATCCTCGATCTAAAAAAAATTTTTTTAGTACATCCTTGATATGAAAAAATTTTTTTAGATCGAGGATGTACTAAAAAATTTTTTTTAAATCGAGGATGTACTAAAAAAAATTTTTTCATATCAAGGATGTACTAAAAAAATTTTTTTTAGATCGAGGATGTACTAAAAAAATTTTTTTAGATCGAGGATGTACTAAAAAAATTTTTTTTAAATCGAGGATGTACTAAAAAAATTTTTTTAGATCGAGGATGTACTAAAAAAATTTTTTTTAGGTCGAGGATGTACTAAAAAAATTTTTTTAGATCGAGGATGTACTAAAAAAATTTTTTTTAAATCGAGGATGTACTAAAAAAATTTTTTTAGATCGAGGATGTACTAAAAAAATTTTTTTAAATCGAGGATGTACTAAAAAAATTTTTTTTAAATCGAGGATGTACTAAAAAAATTTATTTAGATCGAGGATGTACTAAAAAAATTTTTTTAAATCGAGGATGTACTAAAAAAATTTTTTTTAAATCGAGGATGTACTAAAAAAATTTTTTCATATCAAGGATGTACTAAAAAAATTTTTTTTATGGCGAGGATGTACTAAAAAAATTTTTTTAGATCGAGGATGTACTAAAAAAATTTTTTTTAAATCGAGGATGTACTAAAAAAATTTTTTTAGATCGAGGATGTACTAAAAAAATTTTTTTTAGATCGAGGATGTACTAAAAAAATTTTTTTAGATCGAGGATGTACTAAAAAAATTTTTTTTAAATCGAGGATGTACTAAAAAAATTTTTTTTAGATCGAGGATGTACTAAAAAAATTTTTTTAGATCGAGGATGTACTAAAAAAATTTTTTTTAAATCGAGGATGTACTAAAAAAATTTTTTTAGATCGAGGATGTACTAACAAAATTTTTTTTAGGTCGAGGATGTACTAAAAAAATTTTTTTAGATCGAGGATGTACTAAAAAAATTTTTTTTAAATCGAGGATGTACTAAAAAAATTTTTTTAGATCGAGGATGTACTAAAAAAATTTTTTTAAATCGAGGATGTACTAAAAAATTTTTTTTTAAATCGAGGATGTACTAAAAAAATTTTTTTAGATCGAGGATGTACTAAAAAAATTTTTTTTAAATCGAGGATGTACTAAAAAAATTTTTTTAGATCGAGGATGTACTAAAAAAATTTTTTTTAGATCGAGGATGTACTAAAAAATTTTTTTTAAATCGAGGATGTACTAAAAAAAATTTTTTCATATCAAGGATGTACTAAAAAAATTTTTTTAGATCGAGGATGTACTAAAAAAATTTTTTTTAAATCGAGGATGTACTAAAAAAATTTTTTTAGATCGAGGATGTACTAAAAAAATTTTTTTTAGGTCGAGGATGTACTAAAAAAATTTTTTTAGATCGAGGATGTACTAAAAAAATTTTTTTTAGGTCGAGGATGTACTAAAAAAATTTTTTTAGATCGAGGATGTACTAAAAAATTTTTTTTTAGATCGAGGATGTACTAAAAAAATTTTTTTAAATCGAGGATGTACTTAAAAAATTTTTTTTTAATCGAGGATGTACTAAAAAAATTTTTTTAGATCGAGGATGTACTAAAAAAATTTTTTTTAGGTCGAGGATGTACTAAAAAAATTTTTTTAGATCGAGGATGTACTAAAAAAATTTTTTTTAAATCGAGGATGTACTAAAAAATTTTTTTTAGATCGAGGATGTACTAAAAAAATTTTTTTTGATCGAGGATGTACTAAAAAAATTTTTTTTAGATCGAGGATGTACTAAAAAAATTTTTTTAGATCGAGGATGTACTAAAAAAAATTTTTTAGATCGAGGATGTACTAAAAAAAATTTTTTCATTTCAAGGATGTACTAAACAAATTTTTTTTAGATCAAGGATGTACTAAAAATTTTTTTTTTGATCGAGGATGTACTAAAAAAATTTTTTTTAGATCGAGGATGTACTAAAAAAAATTTTTTAGATCGAGGATGTACTAAAAAAATTTTTTTAGATCGAAGATGTACTAAAAAAATTTTTTTTAAAATCGAGGATGTACTAAAATAATTTTTTTCATAACAAGGATGTACTAAAAAAATTTTTTTTAGATCGAGAATGTACTAAATAATTTTTTTAGATCGAGGATGAACTAAAAAAATGTTTTTAGATCGAGGATGTACTAAAAATTTTTTTTAGATCGAGGATGTACTAGAAAATTTTTTTTGATCGAGGATGTACTAAAAAAATTTTTTTTAGATCGAGGATGTACTAAAAAAATTTTTTTTGATCGAGGATGTACTAAAAAAAATTTTTTCATATCAAGGATGTACTAAAAATATTTTTTTTAGATCGAGGATGTACTAAAAAAATTTTTTTAGATCGAGGATGTACTAAAAAAAATTTTTTTAAATCGAGGATGTACTAAAAAAATTTTTTTAGATCGAGGATGTACTAAAAAATTTTTTTTAGATCGAGGATGTACTAAAAAAATTTTTTTAGATCGAGGATGTACTAAAAAAAATTTTTTCATTTCAAGGATGTACTAAACAAATTTTTTTTAGACCAAGGATGTACTAAAAATTTTTTTTTTGATCGAGGATGTACTAAAAAAATTTTTTTTGATCGAGGATGTACTAAAAAAATTTTTTTTAGATCGAGGATGTACTAAAAAAATTTTTTTAGATCGAGGATGTACTAAAAAAATTTTTTTAGATCGAGGATGTACTAAAAAAAATTTTTTCATTTCAAGGATGTACTAAACAAATTTTTTTTAGATCAAGGATGTACTAAAAATTTTCTTTTTGATCGAGGATGTACTAAAAAAATTTTTTTTAGATCGAGGATGTACTAAAAAAATTTTTTTTAGATCGAGGATGTACTAAAAAAATTTTTTTTGATCGAGGATGTACTAAAAAAATTTTTTTAGATCGAGGATGTACTAAAAAATTTTTTTTAGATCGAGGATGTACTAAAAAAATTTTTTTTGATCGAGGATGTACTAACAAATTTTTTTTTAGATCGAGAATGTACTAACAAAATTTTTTTAGATCGAGAATGTACTAAAAAAATTTTTTTAGATCGAGGATGTACTAAAAAAATTTTTTTAGATCGTGGATGTACTATAAAAATTTTTTTAGATCGAGGATGTACTAAAAAAATTTTTTTAGATCGAAGATGTACTAAAAAAATTTTTTTTAAAATCGAGGATGTACTAAAATAATTTTTTTCATAACAAGGATGTACTAAAAAAATTTTTTTTAAATCGAGGATGTACTAAAAAAATTTTTTTTAGATCGAGGATGTACTAAAAAAATTTTTTTTGATCTAGGATGTACTAAAAAATTTTTTTTAGATCGAGGATGTACTAAAAAATTTTTTTTAGATCGAGGATGTACTAAAAAATTTTTTTTAGATCGAGGATGTACTAAAAAATTTATTTTTAGATCGAGGATGTACTAAAAAAATGTTTTTTGATCGAGGATGTTCTAAAAAAATTTTTTTCATATCAAGGATGTGCTAAAAAAATTTTTTTTAGATCGAGGATGTACTAAAAAAATTTTTTTTGATCGAGGATGTACTAAAAAAATTTTTTTTTAACGAGGATGTACTAAAAAAATTTGTTTAGATCGAGGATGTACTAAAAAAAATTTTTTCATATCAAGGATGTACTAAAAAATTTTTTTTTAGATCGAGGATGTACTAAAAAAATTTTTTTTGATCGAGGATGTACTAAAAAAATTTTTTTCATATCAAGGATGTACTAAAAAAATTTTTTTTAGATCGAGGATGTACTAAAAACATTTTTTTAGATCGTGGATGTACTATAAAAATTTTTTTAGATCGAGGATGTACTAAAAAAATTTTCTCATATCAAGGATGTACTAAAAAAATTTTTTTTAGATCGAGGATGTACTAAAAAATTTTTTTAGATCGAGGATGTACTAAAAAAAATTTTGTCATATCAAGGAAGTACTAAAAAAATTTTTTTTAGATCGAAGATGTACTAAAAAAATTTTTTAGATCGAGGATGCACTAAAAAAATTTTTTTCATATCAAGGATGTACTAAAAAATTTTTTTTGATCGAGGATGTACTAAAAAAATTTGATTTGATCGAGGATGTACTAAAAAAATTTTTTTAGATCGGGGATGTACTAAAAAAATTTTTTTTAGATCGAGGATGTACTAAAAAAATTTTTTTAGATCGAGGATGTACTAAAAAAATTTTTTTAGATCGAGGATGTACTAAAAAAAATTTTTTCATTTCAAGGATGTACTAAACAAATTTTTTTTAGATCAAGGATGTACTAAAAATTTTCTTTTTGATCGAGGATGTACTAAAAAAATTTTTTTTAGATCGAGGATGTACTAAAAAAAATTTTTTCATTTCAAGGATGTACTAAACAAATTTTTTTTAGACCAAGGATGTACTAAAAATTTTTTTTTTGATCGAGGATGTACTAAAAAAATTTTTTTTGATCGAGGATGTACTAAAAAAATTTTTTTTAAATCGAGGATGTACTAAAAAAATTTTTTTAGATCGAGGATGTACTAAAAAAATTTTTTTTAGGTCGAGGATGTACTAAAAAAATTTTTTTAGATCGAGGATGTACTAAAAAAATTTTTTTTAGGTCGAGGATGTACTAAAAAAATTTTTTTTAGATCGAGGATGTACTAAAAAAATTTTTTTAGATCGAGGATGTACTAAAAAAATTTTTTAGATCGAGGATGTACTAAAAAAAATTTTTTTAGATCGAGGATGTACTAAAACAATTTTTTTAAATCGAGGATGTACTAAAAAAATTTTTTTTAGATCGAGGATGTACTAAAAAAATTTTTTTTGATCGAGGATGTACTAAAAAAAATTTTTTAGATCGAGGATGTACTAAAAAATTTTTTTTTAGATCGAGGATGTACTTAAAAAATTTTTTTTTGATCGAGGTTGTACTAAAAAAATTTTTTCATATCAAGGGTGTACTAAAAAAATTTTTTTAGATCGAGGATGTACTAAAAAAATTTTTTTAGATCGAGGATGTACTAAAAAAATTTTTTTAGATCGAGGATGTACTAAAAAAATTTTTTTTGATCGAGGATGTACTAAAAAAATTTTTTCATATCAAGGATGTAAAAACAAATTTTTTTTAGATCGAGGATGTACTAAAAAATTTTTTTCATATCAAGGATGTACTAAAAACATTTGTTTTAGATCGAGGATGTACTAAAAAAATTTTTTTTAGATCGAGGATGTACTAAAAAAATTTTTTTAGATCGAGGATGTACTAAAAAAATTTTTTTTAAATCGAGGATGTACTAAAAAAATTTTTTTAGATCGAGGATGTACTAAAAAAATTTTTTTTGATCGAGGATGTACTAAAAAAATTTTTTTTAGATCGAGGATGTACTAAAAAAATTTTTTTAGATCGAGGATGTACTAAAAAAATTTTTTTTAGATCGAGGATGTACTAAAAAAATTTTTTTAGATCGAGGATGTACTAAATAAATTTTTTTAGATCGAGGATGTACTAAAAAAAATTTTTTTGTTCGAGGATGTACTAAAAAATTTTTTTTTAGATCGAGAATGTACTAAAAAATTTGTTTTAGATCGAGGATGTACTAAAAAATTTTTTTCATATCAAGGATGTACTAAAAAAATTTTTTTAGAATTTTAGAAATTCTCACTAATGTACTGGCTGTGATGTTCGGAAAATTCACCGTTACCGTGATCGTATAAACTGTCTATCCTCGGCGCTGTTCTGTTTGCTACTGTTTTTATTCGTTTTTTTTTTGAAAGTTCATTTTACCTAGTTCCTTTTACGTTGCGCAAAAGTGCTCTAGTGCAGTTGTTTTCCCTTATATTTTCCACACTCCCGGCCAGCCAAGAAGGAACTTCTTTCAATTATGGACATGTACTTTCATCCTTATCGAAATTGATACTTTCATATTCGAAATTCTGTTCGGCGGCACCTTGCTTCTATTGTTCTTCGTTGATCACTCAACCTGTGTTGTTCTGATTCTAGTTTGTTGACTTTTGCAAGTCTCGTAGTCCACCCGTTGAACACTCTTCGCCTGCTAAATTAGCAGGATCCGGCAAAATCGCAATTCCAGCTGTCGCTCTAACGATTCCCTTTCCTGCACCTGTGCGTAGTGTTACGACCCTAACTGCACCATCCTTTTCCTTGGATGTAACACCTTAATCCTACCCACCGGCCATAAGGTAGGTGGCACATTGTCTTCACTGATGCTTACCAATTGCCCTTCCTTTAACCGTACCGGTTTGGCAATCAGATGTTTTGCGCGGGCCCTGTAACTGCTGCAGGTATTCCGGATTTTGCCAACGCGACCAAATATTTTGCCGGTGTTTCTCCACCAAATCAAATTCCTCTTAATCTATTCGATGGTACCTGCCCTCTATCAACCTGAGGGAGTGACGCTAAATTTGACCCTACTAAGAAATGGCCTGCAGTGAGCGGTTCCATTATCGGACGGGTCATTTGATAGTGGAAGTAAAGGTCGACTGTATCGAGCTGTGCTAACAAATGTGCTCATTGCTTCCTGAATGAATTTCCACTGAATTTCATCGTTCGATTTCACGCTCGCGATTACTACACTTAAGCATCTGATCGATGCGATGAAGTTCGTGTGCAGCTCCCTTGAAAGTGTGTGTGGCGTCATCTGAGTGTAGTTCCACAATTTCTCAACCCCTGCGAGCCACAAAACGTCGTAGTGCTGCCAAGATGAACCGCACCTGGTTGCAAAAAACACACACACGAAAAGTCGCAATATATGCTTTCGTGGCGCGATTTGATGAATACTGGCCCACACAGTAGCCGATGCCACTCACCGTGAACACGGGCATGTTGGTGAAACCTGGTGAAACGATCGGAAGATCGGCTACGGACTGTTGTTACCAGTGTGGGTTTAGCCTTGAAGCATCGGTGACACATCGATGGAAGATGGATTTCGCCAGACTGCGTCAGACCAACCACCCAGAACCGTTGACGAAGCATAGAAAGTAGTAGTTCCGGACCAGCATGTAAGTGTTTCTTGTGGTATAATGCTGCTGCTGCTAATAATGTTGCCGCATGATTTCCGGCTCGTCGATGAATGGCGACAACCACTTGCGATCTGCAGCCGATTCTCTGGCAACGAGTCCTGCTGGGCTAAGCGACACAATTGCAGCTCAGCTTTTTATTTTTCGATAGCACATCAGTGGCATTTTGTATTGTTTGCTGAGGGATTGCCCGCCTTCAAACACTTGATGAATCGACGAAGTTTGATGTAAGTAGAACATCGAGCAAATAGACTGCTGCTGAACTCGATCGTGGTTGCAACTGCAGCGAGATGTGAATTGAGTAACTGCGTTCTTCGTCGATTGATTCGATTTCTTCTATGGCAGGCAGGCAGTTGTTTAGGCCACCCTTCTACCTTGCTACTCAGCCAGGCTGGCCCATGCCACCACCGAAGGCAAGCTTGTAATTGGTCGGGTTTCTGCTTGGATTTGTGCCACTCTATTTGCAACGAATGGCGTCCATCGTGTCGTGGTGGAGATTTCAGTCATTGCGACTGACTTTCCGGAACAGTTGCATTCCCAAGCTTACTGCGCAAAGCTCGTAGTCTAGCGATTGCATTGGTGTTGCGATTTTGCTGCCAAAAGTTGTACCGATATCCGTTGCATCACTTTCCGCTCCGATGTAGCAGCAAAGATTTAAGCCGTACGCTGGTTGCGAAGCATCAGAAAACACGTGCAGCTGCACGCGCGTGTTGCTCCTTTGAGTGCTGCAAATCGAGGTATGCGTAGCGCACCACGCAAGTGTAACGTGGAATGAATCGCCGTCCATTGCTTTCGGAGCTTTGTGATGGTAGCTCTAGCACTTTCTCAGTCCCAAGGCTTCCCGTCCATTTGTCAATAGTATCGCCGCGGGTGGCAAATCGATTCGAAAACGAAACATATCCACCGCTGGTTCCCAAACCAGTCCCAGCGTCGACACAAACTGGAGGATCTGGCCACGCATGTGTTGAAAGAACTGCCGGAATCTTCGGATGCAATGCGTGCTAGAGCTTTCGGTGCGTTGGATGCCCATGTTTTTTTTTTTGTCTAAGGAGAAGCCAGCAGCATTTAGCATTTCAGCGATTTGTTTGCGCATAGTAAGACGTCTGATAGTAAGTCGTCTCGTCGTAGAGGTCGTTCAGCACCGCATTAACTGCTAGTGGGTGCTAGTGTTCGATGATCCATAGGCTATTTGACGGTTTGTAGCTGGTACTGGTTTGCATCGATTGCAACAGGATCCTGTCTGCGAACTCTCTCGACGAATTTGATGGTACATTTTCTCCACCATCGCTGATATCCGGCGATACGCGCATGTGACCGAAAGCGTACAATGATTGAAAAACAGGTCATCTTGGATCACTGGCCCCACGAACAGTTTATCGTTTTAAGGAGAACCCCGATGACGTTTTACACGTGGCATCAAACACTCCTCTGACCTTCTGCTCGTCTCCTTTACCACCGCACGATGGGGCAGATGGTAATGCTCACAGGCATCATTGACCGGCATGTGGCCTAAACGCCTTCATGAATTTACTGTACTCTTCCTTCAGTTCCGGATTCGACCTCAACCTTCGTTCTACGGCGAGGAGTCGACGAGGACACTGGGATTATTATTGTTTTGCGGGTAAACAGAAAAAAATATCTGCCCGATGCATCTCTGGTCATGCAGAGGGCCACGAAATGCTTCTCACAGGCATCCTCCTCAGTGGACAAGACACAGTCTCGGTTTCCCAGAAACGCTCCAGAATCGATTCCAGCGAAAGGTACTCACTCCGTTGGCAGCCAGAAGACACAACTGTGACCGCTGCGAATCACCCGACGATCTGTTTCCAGCTACGACCCAACCGAAAGGAGTCTCCACCAACCAGGGTTTCTCTCTGGCGAGCGATCGAAGCTCCCAATATCGTGTCACCGCCAATGGTGATATCTATCGTGCCGGGAACAAAGCACGAGTGGCAAATTCGCCATTTTCCATGATGATGCGTCATGATCGGCAACGTTGGGAGTTCCATGAATGAAGAAGCCAAGATGAGCAGCTGCAAACTGCGAAGCATGCCCCGTTGGTTTCCGGATTCCACCGTTTGCTAATATCGGACCCCCTAAGCAGCTGTAGCGAAATGCCGATGCCCATGCCGATCGATACGTTGACCTTGAGCCCGAGTCGAGAAGTGCTCTTGGCTCATGCCCGTTTCCGTAGCCATCGACAATGTCGACAGCAGCACGTTTTTTTTTCCAAAAATACCATGCCGCGATTGCGCGTTTTGCACTGCCATAGCAACCGTTGAGTTTGGTGTCGGTAGTGTGTGTGTGTGTGTAGCAGTGTATTGTTGACGTTGGTGACACGTACGGCAGGAATAATTCGACTTGCGAGCCTTTGCTTGCTGAGCAGCACTCAGGCAGCACTCAGGCACTCCCGACGCTGTTTTGTACGTCCTGCCCAGAAAATATTGGGCAGCTTCGGAGAGCGTGACCGTCCACGCATCATTCAAGGGACACTGATAACTTATCACACCGAGCGGACCGAGGATCGCAAAGATGCTGCGGTTAGCGAACGACCGACGTGGAGGTGGTGCCGGCCACCCCTCTCGAACTCTCGACCGTATCACTCGCGAAATTGTTCGTTGATTTTAGGATTTGGACTTATGTGACTGTGTTCCTGTCCCGCGTGAAGTGTACCGAATGCTTTTCCCACGCGAGGAGATGTTCGATAACGGTGTGTCCCATGAATCTACCGGCTCATTTAACTTCACATATCGCCGCAAATTCGTCCACTAGATTTCTTAGTTTGTCCACACACTCCGATTGCACACCGGGAAGATAGTGTAGTGTTACGATAGTATTCACGAACGAGTAAACGCGGATTGTCAATATCGTTTAGGAAGCGCGGCCCACGTCACGGTGTGTGCTCGTAAGGCAGTGCCGCATCTCCTTTCGGTGACGATAAAAAAAACATTCGAGCTTTGTAATCGATGGAAGCTCCGGCAAAGCGTCGATCATCGGCAACTCGATCTTTGCGAAGACGAAGGTGTGGTGTATTTGGCCGTCCAAACGTCCAAACGTGCAAGAGGTCAACCCTGTAGTCTCGTTCACAGCACCTTCTTCCTTATGTTGATGTTTGCGAAAGAAAGATTTTTTTCTTCCTGTACCGCTCTTCGATATTGATTCATCATTGATCCATGATGCATGACTCGATCGTCTCATTACTATCGTCGAGTTCCTCCAACTTCGCTTTCGCGGCGAAGAAATCTGCATAGTGTCTTTCGAGGCCCTAATATTTTCGACGGCAATTCTCTTCTTAAGCTGAACGGGGCTTTAATCTTTTTGTCCATGGTACGAACGAGTAACACAGCAGTAACACACGAAACGAAAACTTTGACGCAACATTTGAATCGCGATGGCGCACTATCGTAGGTCGTTGCCCTTGGTGCAGGGCGATACGTGATGGCGGTAAACGACGCGAACGATGCGTTGTTAGATTGGCTCTTGATGCAGCGCGATGAAAAGGTAAACTTCCGAAATCACGATCCGGCTCGAAGGACCAAAATGTGAGAAATTCTCACTAATGTACTGGCTGTGATATTCGGAAAATTCACCGTTACCGTGATCGTATAAACTGTCTATCCTCGGCGCTGTTCTGTTTGCTACTGTTTTTATACGTTTTTTTTTTTGAAAGTTCATTTTTCCTAGTTTATTTTACCTAGTTCATTTTACGTTGCGCAAAAGTGATCTAGTGCAGTTGTTTCCCTAATATTTTCCACAGATGTGCTAAAAAATTTTATTTTGATCGTGGATGTACTAAAAAATTTTTTTTAGATCGAGGATGTACTAAAAAAATTTTTTTAGATCGAGGATGTACTAAAAAAATTTTTTTTAGATCGAGGATGTACTAAAAAAATTTTTTTTGATCTAGGATGTACTAAAAAAATTTTTTTTTAGATCGAGGATGTACTAAAAAAATTTTTTTTGATCTAGGATGTACTAAAAAATTTTTTTTTTAGATCGAGGATGTACTAAAAAAATTTTTTTAGATCGAGGATGTACTTAAAAAATTTTTTAGATCGAGGATGTACTAAAAAAATTTTTTTCATATCAAGGATGTATTAAAAAAATTTTTTTTAGATCGAGGATGTACTAAAAAAATTTTTTTAGATCGAGGATGTACTAAAAAAATTTTTTTAGATCGAGGATGTACTAAAAAAATTTTTTCCATATCAAGGATGTACTAAAAAAATTTTTTTTAGATCGAGGATGTACTAAAAAAATTTTTTTTGATCGAGGATGTACTAAAAAAATTTTTTTTAGATCGAGGATGTACTAAAAAAATTTTTTTAGATCGAGGATGTACTAAAAAAATTTTTTTAGATCGAGGATGTACTAAAAAAATTTTTTTAGATCGAGGATGTACTAAAAAAATTTTTTTTGATCGAGGATGTACTAAAAAAATTTTTTTTAGTACTAAAAAAATTTTTTTAGATCGAGGATGTACTAAAAAAAATTTTTTCATATCAAGGATGTACTAAAAAAATTTTTTTTGATCTAGGATGTACTAAAAAAATTTTTATTAGATCGAGGATGTACTAAAAAAATTTTTTTAGATCGAGGATGTACTAAAAAAAATTTTTTCATATCAAGGATGTACTAAAAAATTTTTTTTAGATCGAGGATGTACTAAAAAAATTTTTTTTGATCGAGGATGCACTAAAAAAAATTTTTTCATATCAAGGATGTACTAAAAAAATTTTTTTTAGATCGAGGATGTACTAAAAAAATTTTTTTTGATCGAGGATGTACTAAAAAAATTTTTTTAGATCGAGGATGTACTAAAAAAAATTTTTTCATATCAAGGATGTACTAAAAAAATTTTTTTTGATCTAGGATGTACTAAAAAAATTTTTATTAGATCGAGGATGTACTAAAAAAATTTTTTTAGATCGAGGATGTACTAAAAAAAATTTTTTCATATCAAGGATGTACTAAAAAAATTTTTTTTAGATCGAGGATGTACTAAAAAAATTTTTTTAGATCGAGGATGTACTAAAAAAATTTTTTTAGATCGAGGATGTACTAAAAAAATTTTTTTAGATCGAGGATGTACTAAAAAAATTTTTTTTAGATCGAGGATGTACTAAAAAAATTTTTTTTGATCTAGGATGTACTAAAAAAATTTTTTTTTAGATCGAGGATGTACTAAAAAAATTTTTTTTGATCTAGGATGTACTAAAAAAATTTTTTTTTAGATCGAGGATGTACTAAAAAAATTTTTTTAGATCGAGGATGTACTTAAAAAATTTTTTAGATCGAGGATGTACTAAAAAAATTTTTTTCATATCAAGGATGTATTAAAAAAATTTTTTTTAGATCGAGGATGTACTAAAAAAATTTTTTTAGATCGAGGATGTACTAAAAAAATTTTTTTAGATCGAGGATGTACTAAAAAAATTTTTTCCATATCAAGGATGTACTAAAAAAATTTTTTTTAGATCGAGGATGTACTAAAAAAATTTTTTTTGATCGAGGATGTACTAAAAAAATTTTTTTTAGATCGAGGATGTACTAAAAAAATTTTTTTAGATCGAGGATGTACTAAAAAAATTTTTTTAGATCGAGGATGTACTAAAAAAATTTTTTTAGATCGAGGATGTACTAAAAAAATTTTTTTTGATCGAGGATGTACTAAAAAAATTTTTTTTAGATCGAGGATGTACTAAAAAAATTTTTTTAGATCGAGGATGTACTAAAAAAATTTTTTTTAGATCGAGGATGTACTAAAAAAATTTTTTTTAGATCGAGGATGTACTAAAAAAATTTTTTTTAGATCAAGGATGCACTAAAAAAATTTTTTTAGATCGAGGATGTACTAAAAAAAATTTTTTCATATCAAGGATGTACTAAAAAAATTTTTTTAGATCGAGGATGTACTAAAAAAATTTTTTTTAGATCGAGGATGTACTAAAAAAATTTTTTTTAGATCGAGGATGTACTAAAAAAATTTTTTTTAGATCGAGGATGTACTAAAAAAATTTTTTTTTATATCAAGGATGTACTAAAAAAATTTTTTTAGATCGAGGATGTACTAAAAAATGTTTATTTGATCGAGGATGTACTAAAAAATGTTTATTTGATCGAGGATGTACTAAAAAATGTTTATTTGATCGAGGATGTACTAAAAAAATTCTTTTTAGATCGAGGATGTACTAAAAAAATTTTTTTAGAATGTGAGAAATTCTCAATTATGTACTGGCTGTGATGTTCAGAAAATTCACCGTTACCGTGATCGTATAAACTATTGCTACTGTTTTTATTCGTTTTTTTTTTTTTGAGAGTTCATTTTACCTAGTTCATTTTACCTAGTTCATTTTACGTTGCGCAAAAGTGCTCTAGTGCAGTTGTTTCCCTAATATTTTCCACATTCCCGGCCAGCCAAGAAGGAACTTCTTTAAATTATGGACATGTACTTTCATCCTTATCGAAATTGATACTTTCATATTCGAAATTCTGTTCGGCGGCACCTTGCTTCTATTGTTCTTCGTTGATCACTCAACCTGTGTTGTTCTGATTCTAGTTTGTTGACTTTTGCAAGTCTCGTAGTCCACCCGTTGAACACTCTTCGCCTGCTAAATTAGCAGGATCCGGCAAAATCGCAATTCCAGCTGTCGCTCTAACGATTCCCTTTCCTGCACCTGTGCGTAGTGTTACGACCCTAACTGCACCATCCTTTTCCTTGGATGTAACACCTTGATCCTACCCATCGGCCATAAGGTAGGTGGCACATTGTCTTCTCTGATGCTTACCAATTGCCCTTCCTTTAACCGTACCGGTTTGGCATTCAGATGTTTTGCGCGGGCCCTGTAACTGCTGCAGGTATTCCGGATTTTGCCAACGCGACCAAATATTTTGCCGGTGTTTCTCCACCAAATCAAATTCCTCTTAATCTATTCGATGGTACCTGCCCTCTATCAACCTGAGGGAGTGACGTTAAATTTGACCCTACTAAGAAATGGCCTGGTGGTGGTGAGCGGTTCCATTATCGGACGGGTCATTTGAGAGTGCAACTAAAGGTCGACTGTTCGAGCTGTGCTAACAAATGTGCTCATTGCTTCCTGAATGAATTTCCACTGAATTTCATCGTTCGATTTCACGCTCGCGATTACTACACTTAAGCATCTGATCGATGCGATGAAGTTCGTGTGCAGCTCCCTTGAATATGTGTGTGTGGCGTTATCTGAGTGTAGTTCCACAATTTCTCAACCCCTGCGAGCCACAAAACGCCGTAGTGCTGCCAAGATGCACCGCACCTGGTTGCAAAACACACACACACGAAAAGTCGCCATATATGCTTTCGTGGCGCGATTTGATGAATACTGGCCCACACAGTAGCCGATGCCACTCACCGATGTGAACGGGCGAATGTTGGTGAAACCTGGTGAAACGATCGGAAGATCGGCTACGGACTGTTGTTACCAGTGTGGGTTTGGCCTTGAAGCATCGGTGACACATCGATGGAAGATGGCTTTCGCCAGACTGCGTCAGACCAACTACCCAGAACCGTTGACGAAGCATAGAAAGCAGTAGTTCCGGACCAGCATGTAAGTATTTCTTGTGGTATGCTGCTGCTGCTAATAATGTTGCCGCATGATTTCCGGCTCGTCGATGAATGGCGACAACCACTTGCGATCTGCAGCCGATCCTCTGGAAACGAGTCCTGCTGGGCTAAGCGACACAATTGCAGCTCAGCTTTTTATTTTTGGATAGCACATCAGTGGCATTTTGTATTGTTTGCTGAGGGATTGCCCGCCTTCAAACACTTGATGAATCGACGAAGTTTGATGTAAGCAGAACATCGAGCAAATAGACTGCTGCTGAACTCGAGCGTGGTTGCAACTGCAGCGAGATGTGAATTGAGTAACTGCGCGTTCTTCGTCGATTGATTCGATTTCTTCTATGGCAGGCAGGCAGTTGTTTAGGCCACCCTTCTACCTTGCTACTCTGGCCAGGCTGGCCCATGCCACCACCGAAGGCAAGCTTGTAATTGGTCGGGTTTCTGCTTGGATTTGTGCCACTCTATTTGCAACGAATGGCGTCCATCGTGTCGTGGTGGAGATTTCAGTCATTGCGACTGACTTTCCGGAACAGTTGCATTCCCAAGCTTACTGCGCAAAGCTCGTAGTCTAGCGATTGCATTGGTGTTGCGATTTTGCTGCCAAAAGTTGTACCGATATCCGTTGCATCACTTTCCGCTCCGATGTAGCAGCAAAGATTTAAGCCGTACGCTGGTTGCGAAGCATCAGAAAACACGTGCAGCTGCACGCGCGTGTTGCTCCTTTGAGTGCTGCAAATCGAGGTATGCGTAGTTCACCACGCAAGTGTAACGTGGAATGAATCGCCGTCCATTGCTTTCGGAGCTTTGTGATGGTAGCTCTAGCACTTTCCCAGTCCCAAGGCTTCCCGTCCACAGCTTTTCGGCATGAAGAGCTTGGCGACGCATGATTGTTGGGCTAAGCAAGCCAAGCCAAGCCAAGCCAAGTGGGTCGAAGATTTTTGCGATGTGCGATGTAAGTTGCATCCCTCTTTGTCAATAGTATCGCCGCGGGTGGCAAATCGATTCGAAAACGAAACATATCCACCGCTGGTTCCCAAACCAGTGTCCAACGTCGACACAAACTGGAGGATTTGGCCACGCATGTGTTGAAAGAACTGCCGGAATCTTCGGATGCCTGCAATGCCTGCTAGAGCTTTCGGTGCGTTGGATGCCCATGTTTTTTTTTTTTTTCTAAGGAGAAGCCAGCAGCATTTAGCATTTCAGCGATTTGTTTGCGCTTCTCGATTGCATCCGATACTTTCTCTGTGCCTGATAGTAAGTCGTCTACGTAGAGGTCGTTCAGCACCGCATTAACTGCTAGTGGGTGCTAGTGTTCGATTGACGGTTTGTAGCTGGTACTGGTTTGCATCGGTTGCAACAGGATCCTGTCTGCGAACTCTCTCGACGAATTTGATGGTACATTTTCTCCACCATCGCTGATATCCGGCGATACGCGCATGTGACCGAAAGCGTACAATGATTGAAAAACAGGTCATCTTGGATCACTGGCCCCACGAACAGTTTATCGTTTTAAGGAGAACCCCGATGACGTTTTACACGTGGCATCAAACACTCCTCTGACCTTCTGCTCGTCTCCTTTACCACCGCACGATGGGGCAGAGGGTAATGCTCACAGGAATCATTGACCGGCATGTGGCCTAAACGCCTTCATGAATTTACTGTACTCTTCCTTCAGTTCCGGATTCGACCTCAACCTTCGTTCTACGGCGAGAAGTCGACGAGGACACTGGGATTATTATTGTTTTGCGGGTAAACAGAAAAAAATATCTGCCCGATGCATCTCTGGTCATGCAGAGGGCCACGAAATGCTTCTCACAGGCATCCTCTTCAGTGGACAAGACACAGTCTCGGTTTCCCAGAAACGCTCCAGAATCGATTCCAGCGAAAGGTACTCACTCCGTTGGCAGCCAGAAGACACAACTGTGACCGCTGCGAATCACCCGACGATCTGTTTCCAGCTACGACCCAACCGAAAGGAGTCTCCACCAACCAGGGTTTCTCTCTGGCGAGCGATCGAAGCTCCCCATATCGTGTCACCGCCAATGGTGATGTCTATCGTGCCGGGAACAAAGCACGACGGGTCAGCGAGTGGCAAATTCGCCATTTTCCATGATGATGCGTCATGATCGGTGACGTTGGGAGTTCCATGAATGAAGAAGCCAAGATGAGCAGCTGCGAACTGCGAAGCATGCCCCGTTGGTTTCGGGATTCCACCGTTTGCTAATATCGGACCCCCTAAGCAGCTGTAGCGAATTGCCGATGCCCAAGATCGATACGTTGACCTTGAGCCCGAGTCGAGAAGTGCTCTTGGCTCATGCCCGTTTCCGTAGCCATCGACAATGTACAGCGGCACGTTTTTTTTTTTCAAAAATACCATGCCGCGATTGCGCATTTTGCACTGCCATAGCGACCGTTGAGTTTGGTGTCGGTAGTGTGTGTGTGTGTGTAGCAGTGTATTGTTGAACGTACGGCAGGAATAATTCGACTTGCGAGCCTTTGCTTGCTGAGCAGCACTCAGGCAGCACTCAGGCAGCACTCAGGCACTCCCGACGCTGTTTTGTACGTCCTGCCCAGAAAATATTGGGCAGCTTCGGAGAGCGTGACCGTCCACGCATCATTCAAGGGACACTGATAACTTATCACACCGAGCGGACCGAGGATCGCAAAGATGCTGCGGTTAGCGAACGACCGACGTGGAGGTGGTGCCGGCCACCCCTCTCGAACTCTCGACCGTATCACTCGCGAAATTGTTCGTTGATTTTAGGATTTGGACTTATGTGACTGTGTTCCTGTCCCGCGTGAAGTGTACCGAATGCTTTTCCCACGCGAGGAGAGTAGCACGATCTAACCTCATGATCTACCGGGTCATTTAACTTCACCAACCCGCTCACATATCGCCGCAAATTCGTCCACTAGATTTCTTAGTTTGTCCACACACTCCGACTGCACACCGGGAAGATAGTGCAGTGTTACGATAGTATTCACGAACGAGTAAACGCGGATTGTCAATATCGTTTAGGAAGCGCGGCCCACGTCACGGTGTGTGCTCGTAAGGCAGTGCCGCATCTCCTTTCGGTGACGATAAAAAAAACATTCGAGCTTTGTAATCGATGGAAGCTCCGGCAAAGCGTCGATCATCGGCAACTCGATCTTTGCGAAGACGAAGGTGTGGTGTATTTGGCCGTCCAAACGTCCAAACGTGCAAGAGGTCAACCCTGTAGTCTCGTTCACAGCACCTTCTTCCTTATGTTGATGTTTGCGAAAGAAAGATTTTTTTCTTCCTGTACCGCTCTTCGATATTGATTCATCATTGATCCATGATGCATGACTCGATCGTCTCATTACTATCGTCGAGTTCCTCCAACTTCGCTATCGCGGCGAAGAAATCTGCATAGTGTCTTTCGAGGCCCTAATATTTTCGACGGCAATTCTCTTCTTAAGCTGAACGGGGCATTAATCTTTTTGTCCATGGTACGAACGAGTAACACAGCAGTAACACACGAAACGAAAACTTTGACGCAACATTTGAATCGCGATGGCGCACTATCGTAGGTCGTTGCCCTTGGTGCAGGGCGATACGTGATGGCGGTAAACGACGCGAACGATGCGTTGTTAGATTGGCTCTTGATGCAGCGCGATGAAAAGGTAAACTTCCGAAATCACGATCCGGCTCGAAGGACCAAAATGTGAGAAATTCTCACTAATGTACTGGCTGTGATATTCGGAAAATTCACCGTTACCGTGATCGTATAAACTGTCTATCCTCGGCGCTGTTCTGTTTGCTACTGTTTTTATACGTTTTTTTTTTTGAAAGTTCATTTTTCCTAGTTTATTTTACCTAGTTCATTTTACGTTGCGCAAAAGTGATCTAGTGCAGTTGTTTCCCTAATATTTTCCACAGATGTGCTAAAAAATTTTATTTTGATCGTGGATGTACTAAAAAAATTTTTTTAGATCGAGGATGTACTAAAAAAATTTTTTTTAGATCGAGGATGTACTAAAAAAATTTTTTTTAGATCGAGGATGTACTAAACAATTTTTTTTCATATCAAGGATGTACTAAAAAAATTTTTTTTAGATCGAGGATGTACTAAAAAAATTTTGTTCATATCAAGGATGTACTAAAAAAATTTTTTAGATCGAGGATGTACTAAAAAAATTTTTTTTAGATCGAGGATGTACTAAAAAAATTTTTTTAGATCGAGGATGTACTAAAAAATTTTTTTTAGATCGAGGATGTACTAAAAAATTTTTTTTAGATCGAGGATGTACTAAAAAAATTTTTTTAGATCGAGGATGTACTAAAAAATTTTTTTTCATATCAAGGATGTACTAAAAAAATTTTTTTTGATCGAGGATGTACTAAAAAAATTTTTTTAGATCGAGGATGTACTAAAAAAAATTTTTTCATATCAAGGATGTACTAAAAAAATTTTTTTTGATCGAGGATGTACTAAAAAAATTTTTTTAGATCGAGGATGTACTAAAAAAATTTTTTTCATATCAAGGATGTACTAAAAAAATTTTTTTTGATCGAGGATGTACTAAAAAAATTTTTTTAGATCGAGGATGTACTAAAAAAATTTTTTTCATATCAAGGATGTACTAAAAAAATTTTTTTCATATCAAGGATGTACTAAAAATATTTTTTAGATCGAGGATGTACTAAAAAAATTTTTTTAGATCGAGGATGTACTAAAAAAATTTTTTTTAGATCAAGGATGTACTAAAAAAATTTTTTTTAGATCAAGGATGTACTAAAAAAATTTTTTTTAGATCGAAGATGTACTAAAAAAATTTTTTTAGACCGAGGATGTACTATAAAAATTTTTTTCATATCAAGGATGTACTAAAAAAATTTTTTTCATATCAAGGATGTACTAAAAATATTTTTTTAGATCGAGGATGTACTAAAAAAATTTTTTTAGATCGAGGATGTACTAAAAAAATTTTTTTTAGATCAAGGATGTACTAAAAAAATTTTTTTTAGATCGAAGATGTACTAAAAAAATTTTTTTTAGATCGAGGATGGACTTAAAAAATTTTTTTTAGATCGAGGATGTACTAAAAAAATTTTTTTAGATCGGGGTTGTACTAAAAAAATTTTTTTCATATCAAGGATGTACTAAAAATATTTTTTTAGATCGAGGATGTACTAAAAAAATTTTTTTTGATCGAGGATGTACTAAAAAAATTTTTTTAGATCGAGGATGTACTAAAAAAACTTTTTTCAGATCAAGGATGTACTAAAAAAATTTTTTTTAGATCAAGGATGTACTAAAAAAATTTTTTTAGATCGAGGATGGACTAAAAAAATTTTTTTAGATCGAGGATGTACTATAAAAATTTTTTTCATATCAAGGATGTACTAAAAAAATTTTTTTCATGTCAAGGATGTACTAAAAAAATTTTTTTAGATCGAGGATGTACTAAAAAAATTTTTTTAGATCGAGGATGTACTAAAAAAATTTTTTTTAGATCAAGGATGTACTAAAAAAATTTTTTTTAGATCGAAGATGTACTAAAAAAATTTTGTTTAGATCGAAGATGGACTAAAAAAATTTTTTTTAGATCGAGGATGTACTAAAAAAATTTTTTTAGATCGGGGATGTACTAAAAAAATTTTTTTCATATCAAGGATGTACTAAAAATATTTTTTTTAGATCAAGGATGTACTAAAAAAATTTTTTTAGATCGAGGATGTACTAAAAATATTTTTTTTAGATCGAGGATGTACTAAAAAAATTTTTTTTGATCGAGGATGTACTAAAAAAATTTTTAGATCGAGGATGTACTAAAAAAATTTTTTTTAGATCAAGGATGTACTAAAAAAATTTTTTTTAGATCGAGGATGTACTAAAAAAATTTTTTTTAGATCAAGGATGTACTAAAAAAATTTTTTTAGATCGAGGATGTACTAAAAAAATTTTTTTAGATCGAGGATGTACTAAAAAAATTTTTTTTAGATCAAGGATGTACTAAAAAAATTTTTTTTAGATCGAAGATGTACTAAAAAAATTTTTTTTAGATCGAGGATGGACTAAAAAAATTTTTTTTTGGTCGAGGATGTACTAAAAAAATTTTTTTAGATCGGGGATGTACTAAAAAAATTTTTTTCATATCAAGGATGTACTAAAAATATTTTTTTTAGATCGAGGATGTACTAAAAAAATTTTTTTTGATCGAGGATGTACTAAAAAAATTTTTTTAGATCGAGGATGTACTAAAAAAACTTTTTTCAGATCAAGGATGTACTAAAAAAATTTTTTTTAGATCGAGGATGGACTAAAAAAATTTTTTTAGATCGAGGATGTACTAAAAAAATTTTTTTTAGATCAAGGATGTACTAAAAAAATTTTTTTTAGATCGAAGATGTACTAAAAAATATATGCAAATTGTACAAATGTGGACGGAGAATGATGCCCTTTTGTTGCTTTTAGTTTTACTACCCTTGTGAGAAGGATCTGCTCCCGGTTTGAATCTCGACGATACGTGCGAGGCCATTGGTGTGGTTGGTAAAGATTCATCGAGAAGGATTACCAATCTACCATACTATACCTGGCGTCGTTGGCTGGCTGGTAACGCATGGTGTCTCTCTGCATTTCCTGCAAGTATTCCGTCGCCCAGAATGCTTCCAGAAGCTCCGTAGCCCAGCACAGTCCGGAACAGGAACTGAGGTGCATTGAGGAACTGAATGAGAAAGTGGGCTGGCGTAAGAGCGACCAAATCGTTTTGGGTCGTCCGACATGGGCAACGGCGGACGTGAATTCATGGCAGCCTCTATTTGATGCAGGATGACAGTCTCGAGCTGCTCCGAGATGGCGGTAAAGATGCCTCCCACAATCCGCCGAAGGTTTTAAGCAGCCTTAGGAGAAGCGAAATGCCAGGTGAAGCCTTTGCTCGAGCACAGTCTGTGCCAATGGCTTTCTTTTGTTGTTCATCGTTGCAATGCCGCTAGAAATCCGGCTGTGGTGAGATCGCCAACGAGCTGTAGATGAACTGGCTTTCGTTGCAAAACACACACCAAAAATGCACAAGTAACTTTTCATTGCAGACCGCACGGCGATGATGCACTGGTTTTTAGGTAAAATGGACCAGCGTAGTCCACTTACTACTCAAGTAACCCTTTTTTTGGCTTTAACGTTAGCGATGTTTGCGATTCGAGCGCTTGTTTAACTCTTCTGATGATACATGGAGATTTTTCCTACACGTCCTTTGTCACTACAATCACACGGGGTTTTGTATTTCTTCGACTGAGAGAGAGAGAGCAAAGGTTCAAGCGCATGATGCCGATCGTTCTGGCTCATTGCAAAAAAGAAACACATGCGTCCCATTCACAGTTCAAAACACGAGCGCGAGACCCCGCGGCACAAGATTTTATAGCATGCCGTTTTTTTTGTTGTTTAGCACCGCCGTTGTGAGCTAAATTCCAACATTCCTTACATTGACCACGGAAGCGTTTTGCGAACATTTGCTCGATTATGCAGCAGCAGCAATACAATATGGCTACCGATCGTCTTACCGATATGCCGGACCTTCGAGCAAAAAACGTGCTCCACTCTCATGTGGTTTTTTGGAAAACCACCTATAAAGCAAGTTATCGTCAGCATAAAGCGTCAGTCTTGAGTCAGCAGTCAGCAGTCACCTGTGAACATTATAGTTTTGGACAGTGTTTCAATTATCCGAACTTTCTACGTGGTGACCTGCCACAGGACGCTGTGTGATTTTGTGATGTGGAATTTTTGGTTTCAAACATGCAAAGTGAAAAACCTAATAAATACAGTGAAAATGTGATGCAAGCAACTCAAGGAAAATAATTACTAAATCCACCCCCAAACGCAAAAAAAAATGGGGAAGACGAATTCAAAAATTATAAAAAAAAACGCGGTGCATCCGCAAGTACAAATAGCGAATCAGCTAGAATCTCATGCTGAGATGCGTGAAAGTCATGCACAGAAACTGCTAATCATTCACCGAGGTATGACTATGTACATTATGTACAAAAAAAAATACACCCGTAAGGAAGCTTTAAAGGCGGCCCAAATCTATGGCAAACTCTGAATGTTTGCAAATGAACCGGAAGACGAACTTTATAAAGAGAATTTATTGAAGTGAAGTGATGAGTAAACGAAGTTGAACTCCAGGGGTAATAAACAGTACGGAAACAGTGAAAAAAGAAACAGAAAAAGAAGAACATTAAATCAAAAAACGAGCTCTCAGTGAAAAGGGGCTACTGACCGGATGAGGGACGACAAATGCTATAAAGTACATTAACCCATACAATGACTAAATAGGGTGTAATAAAATAAGTAAAAAGTAAGGTTAATCATTAGTCAAACGTTAAAAGATTTTAGAAGCAAATGTCGAGGAATTGTTGAAATTGCAAGCTAAGTGAAAAAAAAATCCAAAAAACAAAAACATTCAAAACAAAAAACCTTATCAAGCTAACATATCAGTATGCAAGCGAACCTTTTTATCGTGAGGTTGAATCCTTTTTTTAATTGAACACGAATCCAATATTCCTATTCAAAAAGTAGGGTTTTTCATTAACTCTTCACCGGAAGCAGTTTTCGAATTGAAACTAAGTGAAAATAAGCAGAATAATGTAACCATTGGCGCCTGTTCAATCAGTCAAGCCGCTCCTCAAGCACCTTTTTGATATTAAAACAGCGACAGCACTTAGACAAAATTATGATGGGTTCTAACCTGACGGGTTAGCAGATTGAGTGGTAAAGCCCGTTCCGCCATACCACCTAATGAAGAAGCATTCCAGGACATCACCGATGCCGTAAAGTTAGCATGCAAAAGTGTGGAAAATCCAGGCTCAATCTTGTGCAAAACTTGGAGCTATCAAAAATAAGCGGGGAACCTGGAAACACTTTCGCAGAAATTATCTAATTTGTACGTGGACAAATTAATACCAGTTGACGTAGCAAATCAAATGGCTACTCCAGCTGGAGTTAATGCACCGATTAACGGTGTATCCCGTGCCGAAGTTTAAAATTATACTAAACGCCGGAGAATTCCAATCCGTCAAAAAGGCAATTCAAATTCCCGCCCATCCATTCGACGATTGCATTTTACCTGAGCCTTAAAAAACAGCACCAGAACACCAGAGAATAAAGTCCATCGTTTTGGCTCTCTCGCAAGCCATTTGCGTTGTTGCACTCAGTTTGATTCGGCTGCGTTTTGGGTTGCCCCCCCCTACGATTTTTCGCCCACGTTGACGGCCCAAAGCGCTGTGGTAGAGAAAGGGAAAGAGACAAAAAGATGCTTTTCTAACGAAGCGAACGAAAGTGGGCTAGAGTTTCTCGGGCTTTGCACCTTCGCGCGTTTGTGGATTGAAGCAGAAGCAAAACTGGCGAAGAGTACGGGTTCAAGTGCAAGAGAAAAACTCTGAAAGTGCGCTGTTTCTTTTGGACAAAAAGGTCCGCTTCATTGCAGAGGAAGCCGGACCGTTTAGGGAAAGGTGTTAGAAAATCATCCCGATTAGAGTTTGAATTTGTTTTGCTAATACTTTCTTTTATCCTTTTGCATGTTTGCTGACTGTTTTTACGTGGAAATTATGTCGCACCACTGGAAATACCCGCTGATAAACCGTGAACTATCGTGCAATTGGGAACCGAGCCTCGCTCCATACAAATTGTATGAGCGGTGTTAGGGTTCCAGCCGTTTCCGACAAACTTACGGGTACCGACAGAACAGAACCCATGTGTATATGTAGTAGTGAGGGCTTTTCGATCGAATGAACTCGAATGAATGCGCATAAGAGTTATGAAGGAGGGAAAGAGCAAGCAAGTTGCTGGAAATGAGTTACATATTTTGCTTTTGGAAATGCAGGAAAAGTATGTGATTTGATTTAAAAATAGATTTATCTTATAAATAAGAAATTATTTTTCCACAAATCCAAAAAGTTTTGAAACTAATATGTAAGCATAACTGTTGTTGTTATTGTTATTTATTTGAGAACGGCCTGGCCGTATTTTTAGTAAGCATACATTTGTTTTATAGATAAACATATCAATATAGATATATTATACTAAAAATATATATTAATACATTAACATTACTCAATTGTTTATACATCAACTTATTACTTTTATTTGTTTTTATATGTACATTCCATTCTATCGTTCTATTCCATTGTTCTATCGTTTTCCCTAGTGCTGGTGGGCATCCCTTCATCAGGATTGCTTTGGGGGTTCGTCGTATTGAGCAGCAACTGCCCGAGTCAGCATGGATTGCATTTCAGCAAAAGCAGTTACTCTTCTCCTACCGTGTAATTGACGCAGTAAAGTTGCCAATGATAGGCACATTTGTGTTGATTCGTGAAATTTCTACTAGGTTGAGGGGTTGTTATGAGTTGGGCTTGGTTGAGGTGGTTTCATTCATTGGGGATTGCAGATTGCAACTGATCGGCGTTGCTGCTAATTGATGGTGTAGTTGAAGAACTTTCCCCAAGAAATGCTAAGAGGGGATAATACCAAAGCTTCGGTGTATATATATATCTATCACTCCGGAACCCCGATCGTTGCGACTCCTGGCATTTCTCGGCTTTTCTCGCTGGCAGCTCTTCCGCAGGTTAGTTAGCTTCTTCCAAACATCGGATTCTGTAGCGCTCGGGTTAGCTTTAATTAGCACCGATTTGAAATCTGCAATAGCTCTCGCTTTATCGTCGCGATTCCCATATCGTCTATGCTTGATGTCCCAGATTTCTGGATTTGGAGTTCCAAACTTGAATAAATTGCGTTACGATTTCTTGGGTGCATTCAATTTTGCTTCGTTTCTTATCACGTGCAAGAAGTATGATCTTCTGCAATGTAAGAAAAAGGGAATTTTCGACACACGAATAAAAGGGGTTAACCTCTCAAACTTCTCAATCAAAAAAAAAACGCTATTTAACTGCCTCTCGACTTACAACACTCACGTGATGAAGCACGTTAATACACGCAGCCAATTTAAACGCTGATGCTTTAAGCATACACAAAATTACTTTCACAAATACAACTGTAATTACTTTGAAAAGTAGAAGCAAATCAAGCTATTTTTATTCGCAAATTCTGTCGGGCAGTTGTATTCACAACGGCCAGTATGCTACTGTTACTTTTTTTTTGTGACCATCAATCGACTAATGTTTCCCGATGCCCCCTGTACTACTGTAGATAAGTGCTGTAAAATCTAAATGTCACAATTTAGATCCTTCTTTATTCAATCTAATTACTTTACCATTCATTGTTTCATACATTCCTCGTACATGGCTCAACAAACGTCCTACAGAATAGGGTTGGATTTTGAGGGCTAACGGCTATAACCTTGCAGGCATATAGGCTTGAACGACTATACTTTTTTGGGCATAGCCAGATAGTTGGCCAACATTCTACCCGTTTTATATCTTCTACGTAAACATGAATGGGTTTGCTTTCTCCTTCAAGACCTACCTTGCATCACTGAACCACTCTAAAAAAATTACTTACCATCACTAAAAAAAAGTTACCTGTAAGAAACTAGCTAAAGAAACTTTTAAATAACTGCCTGTTTTGTTGCCATACATTTTAAACTTGAATAATAGACGTATAATTGGGTTAAAACCAGATTTTTCTCATCTACTGCTGGTATTTCCGAAAATAATTAAAAACATTGTTAAGGCAGCATGTCAAAGCAATGAATTGGTATGAATGAAACACCGCAAAACACCGCAAAAATAAAAAAAAAACACAACACATTTGATGGTCTAAAAAACATTTACTTTTAATTATTGCTTATTATTATTTCGTCTATATATTATATATATTTTTTCGTCTATCTATTTGGCATTTCAGTTGAAAAAAATCGACCAAAATTTTCTCGCACTAAATTAGCGGACCGGGAAGAACTAGTGCTTGATGGCTCAAGATTTGTCAAGGGTTTCTTGTTGAACGGTGTTTGTGTGGATTATATGGTGGACTTTGGCAATGCAACTGCAGAAAGTTAGGAAGATAACATGCAGCCAATACTATTTGGTTAGCTTGTGTTGTGGGGGAGACTCTAATTGGCTGACGAACAAATTTGAAAACGTGCAGAGAGCTGTCCAAATGCACATTCTACCACACTTCTTGCTCTTGGATAACTTGGATATAGTTAAACTGTCGTTTTTGCGGTGTTAAAGATGCTGCATTGTACGGCTTCATCAAATTATCGGTGAGTTGAAAGGCTTCATCTGCGACAGGTGCGATTAATATTTGAACCTTGGAGCTCAGCAGATGGCGGAATATTCAGATGTTGGCCCTGCAGCAGTCTTCCAAAAGATGAATTACGAAACACTCCTCCGTCGGAAATACGGCCATTTGCACCAACATCGACGGATAAAACGTTATATTCAGCATTCACAACTACGCCATTAATACGACACTGAAGCTCCCTTTTGTAGTTAAAATAAGTTGATCCAGAATGCGCCGGATCACACGGGCCTTTTCAAGGATACTAGTAAATTAGGACACTGTTATTACTGTTATTGACAACGCGAGAAATTGAATTTTTTCGTACATGAATCCAAACAAATATTATTGTACAACTTAACTACGTATTTCAAAATATTACACGCGTTGTAGTTCTTGGATATGTCGGCGAATCAACTAGCAGATTAGTTGGAACTTTAAGCAAAAATTATTACAAAAATCGCACCAACTTCACCAACTTTGATACAACTGACAAAATTCAACATCAAATTTCGTCAACCGAAATGAATGCATCCCTAGACCAATGAATGAATGAGTTTAGGTTTGAGATTTAGCATAAATCGGTATATTTTTGTACTGCAAAATAACACACTATAGCTGAAAGTAAACATTTGATATTTAAATTTTACGTTTCATTACACACAATTTCCCATCATGTTTTCCTCCTTCGCATAGCTAATTAAATGTAAGGAAAAATAACTAGCAAAAATCACTTAAAAATATTACGAAAAGTAAAGTTGAAGCACAAAAACAACAAATTCATTTCATCAAATATCGTTTTATGAATCAAGTAAAATGATGGCTGTAACATTTTCTAAATATCATAAATTTTTATCGAAGGAAAAATTTGATTCATCCCTCTACGGGGGTGTGCGATTATGTCTGATGGATTTTCTTTTCCTTTCACTCCACCCATGCTTCGTATACGAACTATACCCTTCTCGCATACGCTACTGCTGAAGATAGCATGATTTCGCACGAGCGTTTCCAGGCCGCGGTTGCAATTTTGACGAGAAAAACCCGCAAAAATTCAAGCCTTTTTGAGAGCCTCCGTCGTGAGTTTCTTTTCAGTGATTCCTGGCAGTAGCTACTGCTATTCCGCGCTTCATGAGGTAATGTTTTATTTTGATCAGCGATCGCACGATGTGGACGCATGATGATTACGGTACCAGAGCATGATATTTTGACCAGCGGAATAGACCAAAACACGTATGAAATCACACCAAACACCGCAAACCATATCGAAAGTTGGGATTAGTTATGGAAAACGATAGCTCGATTCAGATGAAAAATAATTTTATTTATTTTTTTTCTCGGTTTGGACAACACGTCCTCACACGGCTGAACCTCACTATCGAACTCAACTCGGCCTGTCTCTGCTTGTCTTCGTTTATATATGGAAGTCTTGATAAGGTTTTGATCGCGTTCGATCCTGTCTGTTCTTTAGAATTTCCGCTCGCAATAGCCCTAACATCCGTTGGGGTGCACATGAAATTGACTCTCTCATGGCTTCCGTTGGGGGAGAACTCGATCTTGACTCTCTTGAATTCAATATTGCTGAAAGGGAAACTGTGTTAGTCTGAAGTGTCTTGTACCGGTTTCGATATAGATCACTACTCGATCTCGGTGTGGCTAACTATGGTAGTCGCCACTTAAGCGCTGGCGGGCCTCTGGAAGCTTGGAAGTTGAACTCCGTCATCACCGGGAAGTGGTCAGAGTCCAACTCGTCAACTGTAGCTGGCTTCGCTATGGTAACATTGGTCAGGAACAGGTCCAGGGTGCTTGAGCTGCCGCGGCACGAAATGAGCGTTGGTGTGTCCGGAAACTCGATGTTGTAGTGACCATTCTGAGAGTGGTCGAGCAGGAGCTGGCCATTCCAGGCCCGATGTCTGGCATTGTGGTCTCCCCCAAGCAGAAACCGGGCATTGGTCCTTGAGATGGTGTTTAGGTCCCGCTTGAATGCATCATCTAGCGTCGTTGGAACGACGGCATTGTGCTGCGCAATAGGCTGCGAAGATTTTCAGCTCGCCAGCAGTGCTGAGTGCACCTCTGCACCGATAGCTTCGATGACAGTCGTCTTAAGGAGCTTGAGAAGGGGGTGTAACGAATGCCACGCCGGATAGCAATGGCCACTTCACCACCTCGTGAGCCTATCCTGTCAAGACGCAGTAACTGGAAGCCGGCAATGAACGGATTGTCGGCCGGCTTGAGATGTGTCTCCGTGATGAGGGCCACATCAATCCGCAGTCTCTGCAGGAAGTTAGACAATTTGCCTCGAAGCGATCGGGCGTTCCATGTTACTACTACGAGAGGCTTACTATCCATATAAGATAGCAAACTCTGTGATGACTGCTATTTGGTCGAAAAGGCTGCGGCAAGTACGAAGCCTAGCGACTATCTGACGGTGGATCTCGACCAGCGTCTTTCTGTCGTACTGGGAATCATCTGTTGTAGAGGGAATAGGGATTTCCTTCGACGTCTGCAAAGCTTCCACATAGGGCTTGGTAGGCATAGTAGATCGAGGATGTACTAAAAAATTTTTTTTTAGATCGAGGATGTTCTAAAAAAATTTTTTTAGATCGAGGATGTACTAAAAAAATTTTTTTAGATCGAGGATGTACTAAAAAAAATTTTTTCATATCAAGGATGTACTAAAAAAATTTTTTTTAGATCGAGGATGTACTAAAAAAATTTTTTCATATCAAGCATGTACTAAAAAAATTTTTTTTAGATCGAGGATGTACTAAAAAATTTTTTTTGATCGAGGATGTACTAGAAAAATTTTTTTTGATCGAGGATGTACTAAAAAAAATTTTTTCATATCAAGGATGTACTAAAAAAATTTTTTTTAGATCGAGGATGTACTAAAAAAATTTTTTTTGATCGAGGATGTACTAGAAAAATTTTTTTTAGATCGAGGATGTACTAAAAAAATTTTTTTAGATCGAGGATGTACTAAAAAAAATTTTTTCATATCAAGGATGTACTAAAAAAATTTTTTTTAGATCGAGGATGTACTAAAAAAATTTTTTCATATCAAGCATGTACTAAAAAAATTTTTTTTAGATCGAGGATGTACTAAAAAAATTTTTTTTGATCGAGGATGTACTAAAAAAATTTTTTTAGATCGAGGATGTACTAAAAAAATTTTTTCATATCAAGGATGTACTAAAAAAATTTTTTTTAGATCGAGGATGTACTAAAAAAATTTTTTAGATCGAGGATGTACTAAAAAAATTTTTTTTAAATCGAGGATGTACTAAAAAATTTTTTTTAGATCGAGGATGTACTAAAAAAAATTTTTTAATATCAAGGATGTACTAAAAAAATTTTTTTAGATCGAGGATGTACTAAAAAAATTTTTTTTAGATCGAGGATGTACTAAAAAATTTTTTTTAAATCGAGGATGTACTAAAAAAAATTTTTTCATATCAAGGATGTACTAAAAAAATTTTTTTAGATCGAGGATGTACTAAAAAAATTTTTTTTAGATCGAGGATGTACTAAAAAAATTTTTTTTAGGTCGAGGATGTACTAAAAAAATTTTTTTAGATCGAGGATGTACTAAAAAAATTTTTTTTAGGTCGAGGATGTACTAAAAAAATTTTTTTAGATCGAGGATGTACTAAAAAAATTTTTTTAGATCGAGGATGTACTAAAAAAATTTTTTTAAATCGAGGATGTACTAAAATAATTTTTTTTAAATCGAGGATGTACTAAAAAAATTTTTTTAGATCGAGGATGTACTAAAAAAATTTTTTTTAGATCGAGGATGTACTAAAAAAATTTTTTTAGATCGAGGATGTGCTAAAAAAATTTTTTTTAGATCGAGGATGTACTAAAAAATTTTTTTTAAATCGAGGATGTACTAAAAAAAATTTTTCATATCAAGGATGTACTAAAAAAATTTTTTTTAGATCGAGGATGTACCAAAAAAAATTTTTTTTAGATCGAGGATGTACTAAAAAAATTTTTTTTAGATCGAGGATGTACTAAAAAAATTTTTTTTAGATCGAGGATGTACTAAAAAAATTTTTCATATCAAGGATGTACTAAAAAAATTTTTTTTGATCGAGGATGTACTAAAAAAATTTTTTTTAGATCGAGGATGTACTAAAAAAATTTTTTTTAGATCGAGGATGTACTAAAAAAATTTTTTTAGATCGAGGATGTACTAAAAAAATTTTTTTCATATCAAGGATGTACTAAAAAAATTTTTTTAGATCGAGGATGTACTAAAAAAATTTTTTTTAGATCGAGGATGTACTAAAAAAATTTTTTTAGATCGAGGATGTACTAATAAAATTTTTTTTAGATCGAGGATGTACTAAAAAAATTTTTTTTAGATCGAGGATGTACTAAAAAAATTTTTTTTAGATCGAGGATGTACTAAAAAAATTTTTTTTAGATCGAGGATGTACTAAAAAAATTTTTTTTAGATCGAGGATGTACTAAAAAAATTTTTTTAGATCGAGGATGTACTAAAAAAATTTTTTTTAAATCGAGGATGTACTAAAAAAATTTTTTTAGATCGAGGATGTACTAAAAAAATTTTTTTCATATCAAGGATGTACTAAAAAAATTTTTTTTAGATCGAGGATGTACTAAAAAAATTTTTTTAGATCGAGGATGTACTAAAAAAATTTTTTTTAGATCGAGGATGTAAAAGAAAATTTTTTTTTAAACAGGGGATGTACTAAAAAAATTTTTTTTAGATCGAGGATGTACTAAAAAAATTTTTTTAGATCGAGGATGTACTAGAAAAATTTTTTTTAAATCGAGGATGTACTAAAAAAATTTTTTTAGATCGAGGATGTACTAAAAAAATTTTTTTTAGATCGAGGATGTACTAAAAAATTTTTTTTAAATCGAGGATGTACTAAAAAAATTTTTTTAGATCGAGGATGTACTAAAAAAATTTTTTTTAGATCGAGGATGTACTAAAAAAATTTTTTTAGATCGAGGATGTACTAAAAAAATTTTTTTTCGATCGAGGATGTACTAAAAAATTTTTTTTTAGATCGAGGATGTACTAAAAAATTTTTTTAGATCGAGGATGTACTAAAAAAATTTTTTTTAGATCGAGGATGTACTAAAAAAATTTTTTTAGATCGAGGATATACTAAAAAAATTTTTTTTAGATCGAGGATGTACTAAAAAAATTTTTTTTAGATCGAGGATGTACTAAAAAAATTTTTTTTAGATCGAGGATGTACTAAAATAATTTTTTTTAGATCGAGGATGTACTAAAAAAATTTTTTTAGATCGAGGATGTACTAAAAAAATTTTTTTAGATCGAGGATGTACTAAAAAATTTTTTTAGATCGAGGATGTACTAAAAAAATTTTTTTTTGATCGAGGATGTACTAAAATAATTTTTTTCATATCAATGATTTACTAAAAAAATTTTTTTTAGATCGAGGATGTACTAAAAAAATTTTTTTAGATCGAGGATGTACTAAAAAAATTTTTTTCATATCAAGGATGTACTAAAAAAATTTTATTTAGATCGAGGATGTACTAAAAAAATTTTTTTAGATCGAGGATGTACTAAAAAAATTTTTTTTAAATCGAGGATGTACTAAAAAAATTTTTTTAGATCGAATATGTACTAAAAAAATTTTTTTCATATCAAGGATGTACTAAAAAAATTTTTTTTAGATCGAGGATGTACTAAAAAAATTTTTTTAGATCGAGGATGTACTAAAAAAATTTTTTTTAGATCGAGGATGTAATAGAAAATTTTTTTTTAAACAGGGGATGTACTAAAAAAATTTTTTTTAGATCGAGGATGTACTAAAAAAATTTTTTTAGATCGAGGATGTACTAGAAAATTTTTTTTTAAATCGAGGATGTACTAAAAAAATTTTTTTAGATCGAGGATGTACTAAAAAAATTTTTTTTAGATCGAGGATGTACTAAAAAATTTTTTTTAAATCGAGGATGTACTAAAAAAATTTTTTTAGATCGAGGATGTACTAAAAAAATTTTTTTTAGATCGAGGATGTACTAAAAAAATTTTTTTAGATCGAGGATGTACTAAAAAAATTTTTTTTAGATCGAGGATGTACTAAAAAATTTTTTTTTAGATCGAGGATGTACTAAAAAATTTTTTTAGATCGAGGATGTACTAAAAAAATTTTTTTTAGATCGAGGATGTACTAAAAAAATTTTTTTAGATCGAGGATATACTAAAAAAATTTTTTTTAGATCGAGGATGTACTAAAAAAATTTTTTTTAGATCGAGGATGTACTAAAAAAATTTTTTTTAGATCGAGGATGTACTAAAAAAATTTTTTTTAGATCGAGGATGTACTAAAAAAATTTTTTTAGATCGAGGATGTACTAAAAAAATTTTTTTAGATCGAGGATGTACTAAAAAAATTTTTTCATATCAAGGATGTACTAAAAAAATTTTATATCGATCGAGGATGTACTAAAAAAATTTTTTTTGATCGAGGATGTACTAAAAAAATTTTTTTTAGATCGAGGATGTACTAAAAAAATTTTTTTAGATCGAGGATGTACTAAAAAAATTTTTTTAGATCGAGGATGTACTAAAAAAATTTTTTTCATATCAAGGATGTACTAAAAAAATTTTTTTTAGATCGAGGATGTACTAAAAATTTGTTTTGATCAAGGATGTACTAAAAAAATTTTTTTTGATCTAGGATGTACTAAAAAAATTTTTTTTAGATCGAGGATGTACTAAAAAAATTTTTTTTAATCGAAGATGTACTAAAAAAATTTTTTTAGATCGAGGATGTACTAAAAAAATTTTTTTTGATCGAGGATGTACTAAAAAAATTTTTTTTAGATCGAGGATGTACTAAAAAAATTTTTTTCATACCAAGGATGTACTAAAAAAATTTTTTTTAGATCGAGGATGTACTAAAAAAATTTTTTTTGATCGAGGATGTACTAAAAAAAATTTTTTAGATCGAGGATGTACTAAAAAAATTTTTTCATATCAAGGATGTACTAAAAAAATTTTTTTTAGATCGAGGACGTACTAAAAAAATTTTTTTTGATCGAGGATGTACTAAAAAAATTTTTTTTAGATCGAGGATGTACTAAAAAAATTTTTTTAGATCGAGGATGTACTAAAAAAATTTTTTTTAGATCAAGGATGTACTAAAAAAATTTTTTTTAGATCGAGGATGTACTAAAAAAAATTTTTTTAGATCGAGGATGTACTAAAAAAATTTTTTTAGATCGAGGATGTACTAAAAAAATTTTTTTTGATCGAGGATGTACTAAAAAAATTTTTTTTAGATCGAGGATGTACTAAAAAAATTTTTTTTAAATCGAGGATGTACTAAAAAAATTTTTTTTAGATCGAGGATGTACTAAAAACATTTTTTTCATATCAAGGATGTACTAAAAAAATTTTTTTCATATCAAGGATGTACTAAAAAAATTTTTTTTAGATCGAGGATGTACTAAAAAAATTTTTTTAGATCGAGGATGTACTAAAAAAAATTTTTTCATATCAAGGATGTACTAAAAAAATTTTTTTTAGATCGAGGATGTATCAAAAAATTTTTTTAGATCGAGGATGTACTAAAAAAAATTTTTTCATATCAAGGATGTACTAAAAAAATTTTTTTTAGATCGAGGATGTACTAAAAATTTTTTTTTTAGATCGAGGATGTACTAAAAAAATTTTTTTAGATCGAGGATGTACTAAAAAAATTTTTTTAGATCGAGGATGTGCTAAAAAAATTTTTTTTAGATCGAGGATGTACTAAAAAATTTTTTTTAAATCGAGGATGTACTAAAAAAAATTTTTTCATGTCAAGGATGTACTAAAAAAATTTTTTTTAGATCGAGGATGTACTAAAAAATTTTTTTTAGATCGAGGATGTACTAAAAAAATTTTTTTTAAATCGAGGATGTACTAAAAAAATTTTTTTAGATCGAGGATGTACTAAAAAAATTTTTTTAAATCGAGGATGTACTAAAAAAATTTTTTTTAAATCGAGGATGTACTAAAAAAATTTTTTTAGATCGAGGATGTACTAAAAAAATTTTTTTCATATCAAGGATGTACTTAAAAATTTTTTTAGATCGAGGATGTACTAAAAAAATATGCAAATTGTACAAATTGGACGGAAAATGATGCCCTTTGTTGCTTTTAGTTTTACTACCCTTGTGAGAAGGATCTGCTCCCGGTTTGAATCTCGACGATACGTGCGAGGGACCATTGGTGTGGTTGGTAAAGATTCATCGAGAAGGATTACCAATCTACCATACTATACCTGGTATCGTGGGCTGGCTGGTAACGCATGGTGTCTCTCTGCATTTCCTGCAAGTATTCCGTCGCCCAGAATGCTTCGAGAAGCTCCGTAGCCCAAATATAGTCCGGAACAGGAACTGAGGTGCATTGAGGAACCGAATGAGAACGTGGGCTGGCGTAAGAGCGACCAAATCGTTTTGGGTCGTCAGACATGGGCAACGGCGGACGTGAATTTATGGCAGCCTCTATTTGATGAAGGATGACAGTCTCGAGCTGCTCGAGATGACGGTAAAGATGCCTCCCACAATCCGCCGAAGTTTTTAGGGAGCCTTAGGAGAAGCGAAATGCCAGGTGAAGCCTTTGCTCGAGCACAGTCTGTGCGAATAATTTTGTTTTGTTGTTCATCGTTGCAATGCCGCTAGAAATCCGGCTGTGGTGAGATCGCCAACGAGTTCCAGATGAACTGGCTTTCGTTGCAAAACACACACAAAAATGCACAAGTAACTTTTCATTGCAGACCGCACGGCGATGATGCACTGGTTTTTAGGTCAAATGGACCAGCGTAGTCCACTTACTACTCAAGTAACCCTTTTTTGGCTTTAACGTTAGCGATGTTCGCGATTCGAGCGCTTTTTTAACTCTTCCGATGATACATTGGAGTTTTCCTACACGTCCTTTGTCACTACAATCACACGGGGGTTTTGTATTTCTTCGACTGAGACAGAGAGAGAGAAAAGGTTCAAGCGCATGATGCCGATCATTCTGGCTCATTGCAACAAAGAAACACATGCGTCCCATTCACAGTTCAAAACACGAGCGCGAGACCCCGCGGCACAAGATTTATAGCATGCCGTTTTTTTTGTGTGTGTTAGCACCGCCGTTGTAAGCTAAATTCCAACATTCCTTACATTCACCACGGAAGCGTTTTGCGAACATTTGCTCGATTATGCAGCAGCAGCAATACAATATGGCTACCGATCGTCTTACCGATATGCCGGACCTTCGAGCGAAAAACGTGCTCCACTCTCATGTGGTTTTTTGGAAAACCACCTATAAAGCAAGTTATCGTCAGCATAAAGAGTCAGTCTTAAGTCAGCAGTCAGCAGTCACCTGTGAACATTATATTTTTGGACAGTGTTTCAATTATCCGAACTTTCTACGTAGTGACCTGCCACAGGACGCTGTGTGCTTTTGTGATGTGGAATTTTTGGTTTCAAACATCCCGAGTGAAAAACCTAATAAATACAGTGAAAATGTGATGCAAGCAACTCAAGGAAAATAATTACTAAATCCACCCCCAAACGCAAAAAAAAAATGGGGAAAACGAATTCAAAAATTATAAAAAAACGCGGTGATCCGCAAGTACAAATAACGAATCAGCTAGAATCTCATGCTGAGATGCGTGAAAGTCATGAACAGAAACTGCTAATCATTATGAGAGTAGTAAATCATGCACCTACGTATGACTGTGTACACTTTGTACAAAAAAAAATAGCACCCGTAAGGAAGCTTTAAAGGCGGCCCAAATCTATGGCAAACTTTGAATGTTTGCAAATGAACCGGAAGCCGAACTTTATAAAGAGAATTTATTGAAGTGAAGTGATGAGTAAACGAATTTGAACTCCAGGGGTAATAAACAATACGGAAACAGTGAAAAAAGAAAAAGCAAAAGGTGAACATTAAATCAAAAAACGAGCTCTCAGTGAAAAGGGGTTACTGACCGGATGAGGGACGACAAATGCTATAAAGTACATTAACCCACACAATGACTAAATAGGGTGTAATAAAATAAGTAAAAAGTAAGGTTAATGATTAGTCAAACGTTAGAAGATTTGAGAAGCAGCTGTCGAGGAATTGTTGAAATTGCAAGCTAAGTGAAAAAAAAAAATCCAAAAAAACAAAAACATTCAAAACAGAAAACCTCATCAAGCTAAATATCAGTATGCAAGCGAACCTTTTATCGTGAAGTTGAATCCTTTTTTCGTTGAACACGAATCGAATATTCCTATTCAAAAATGAGGAATTTTTCATTAAATCTTCACCGGAAGCAGTTTTCGAATTGAAACTAAGTGAAAATAAGCAGAATATTGTAACCATGGGCGCCTGTTCAATCAGTCAAGCCGCTCCTTAAGCACCTTTTTGATGTTAAAACAGCGACAGCACTTAGACAAAATTATGATGGGTTCTAACCTGACGGGTTAGCAGATTGAGTGGTAAAGCCCGTTCCGCCGTACCACCTAATGAAGAAGCATTCCAGGACATCAGCAATGCCGTAAAATTAGCATGCAAAAGTGTGGAAAATCCAGGCTCAATCTTGTGCAAAACTTAGAGCCATCAAAAATAAGCGGGGAACCTGGAAACACTTTCGCAGAAATTAGCTAATTTGTACGTGGATACAAAATTAATACCAGTTGACGTGGCAAATCAAATGGTACTACTAAAGCTGGAGTTAATGCACTTATTAACGGTCTGTCCAGTGCCGAAGTTTAAAATTATACTAAAGGCCGGAGAATTCCAATCCGTCAAAAAGGCAATTCAAAAAATAAATGAAACTCAGCCTTCAAATGAAGCTCAAGTCCTCAGTTTCAATTCAAGAGGACGTGGAAAAGCAAGTTTCAGAGGCCACAATGAATACTCCAATATTTCAAATAACAGAACAGAGAACTGGTCTACTCCCCACTTTAATCAGTTTTATGGTAATTTTTACCGAAAGCCAAACCGAAGAGGACATGGAAGAGGACAGCATTTTAGAGGCAATTTCAGAGGAAATGTTAACAACAGAGGGAGAAATAACTCCTATTCGTACAATTTCCCAAACAATCACAGGACTGGGCAAAATAACGGCGTTTTTTTACGCACAGGCGGGAAACGACCCAGTCCCCCAACAATTGCCAGTTGGGGGAATAGACCAAGGTCAAACTTCTCTACCGCCACCGAACCAATACGCTCACCAACATATAACAGAACAGAGAAGATAAGTAAGGCAGGTTATAGTGTGAATACGAATTGTTCAAATTTTATAATAATTAACCTTGGATTTTCAAGCTCAGAGCGTACTTTGCTAGTAGACTCCGGAGCGGAGCTATCAATTTTCAAAATTAATCAGATTAATCTACCCCCACCGATAAATGCAGAGGAAAAATGTGCTATTACGGGAATAAACAATTTACCAGTGGAAACTTTGGGCTCTACAATGACAAAAATGACGTTTTTCAAACAATGTAGAAGTTGACCACTCATTTCAACTGGTGGACTCCAACTTCCCGATTCCAACTGATGAGAGAGAGAACCAAAGAGAAAGAGAACAGAAGCAAATAAACAAACAAAACAAAGAGCTTCCTGCACGTCACGTGAACAATTTACCGAACAACTTTGGGCGCAAGTTTTCGAAGGACCACGATCACGAGTAAAGCGAAAAAAACGAGACCGCTAGGACGCGCGGCCGGCGACCTACCGTACAATTCGTACAAATTCATCCGCTTCTAACCTACGGCTATAGGGCACCCGACTGGCTGGCTGGCCGCTTTCGGCCAATTACTTACTGCTAGAGGCCGCCGTAGTAGTGTCCGCCGGTGCATTGCTTATTCGTGACGCAGAGCGTCTGCTTTCCAGCGCGATTTGGCAAAGTTCTTCTTCAGCTGCTCGGACACGGTACCGTGGATGTGCTTGCTGCTGGCCGCGTTGCCCGAGATCCAGGGATGCGCGAGGGCCTCTCTTACAGGTTCACGTGTCCTCTCCACGTTCACGCACATCAGATGAACGGATGAAGTCCTTCGCACGAGTCGCTGATCTCGTCCCAGTACGGTGAGTCGAACACGAACTCACCCTTCACGGTTCTGGGCGAACACAGCAGGATGTACGAGATGACGCCTATGCTCCACACGTCCACCGCCTTTGCACCCCGAAATCCTCCATCTTCGAGAGACCACGGTCACTGATCATGATCGTGCTGTCTTCCGCCAGGCTGTAGTACAGCAGGTTCTCCGGTTTCAGGTCCCGGTGCACCTCGAACGTCTCCAGCAGCTGGACGATGTTGGGATGCGCAAACCGGGGTGTCCCGAGCAGCTCCTTGATGACGTACTTCTCGTCGATGCTTGGCAGCTTGTCGCAGCCATCCTTCACGTCACGTTGCGCACCTTCTTGCCCGAGTCCTTCTGCCCGAACAGGGGCCATCTCGCGCACTAAGCACCCGCTGGGTTTGCCGGGCTCGGCGGGCAACACTGGCTACTGCAGCTCGCTGTTGTCCTTTGATGCTGACGGGTTCTACTCGCTTGGGTGCTGGCGGTTGTTTTTTTTTTCTTCTTTGTTTCGCCCACCGTTTGTCTTTCAGCCAAAAAAAAAAAAGGGGCCCTTTTTTGCTAAAACGTTACTCGTTTTGTGAAGGCGCCGAAGCCGAAGCCAGCGTGGCCAGTGACACAATCAGTTTTTGCTACTACTACCCACTACAGCGTACACGTCCCGGTGGTTCCCGGTGGTTGATTACGGGCGCATTAAGGAACGGGTGCCGGTTTCTCCGCTTGTGCGCTCGTTCCGTCGCGTCAAATTGTGCCACCATCGAAACCGTGCCACAACCCGGTTCGTCGTCGTCGTCGTCGTCGTCGTCGTGTTCCTGGCAGGATTTTGTCCCTCGACCACCTCGAGCGACAGTGGTGTGTGCCTTCTGGGTTTTTTGATTGTTGTTGCTCTCTCTCTCTCTCTCTCTCTCTCTCTCTCTCTCTCTCTCTCTCTCGCGCGCGCGCTCCTGGAGGAACGCGATCTCTTAGCGGGCTTATCTCGGCTGCTGCAACACGATCGATTTAGTGGGCTTTTCTTCAAAAATTTTTTTTAGATCGAGGATGTACTAAAAACATTTTTTTTAGATCGAGGATGTACTAAAAAAATTTTTTGAGATCGAGGATGTACTAAAAAAATTTTTTGAGATCGAGGATGTACTAAAAAAATTTTTTTCATATCGAGGATGTACTAAAAAAATTTTTTTCATATCAAGGATGTACTAAAAAAATTTTTTTTAGATCGAGGATGTACTAAAAAAATTTTTTTAATCGAGGATGTACTAAAAAAATTTTTTTCATATCAAGGATGTACTAAAAAAATTTTTTTAGATCGAGGATGTACTAAAAAAATTTTTTTTAGATCGAGGATGTACTAAAAAAATTTTTACTTAGTGGCAACCGGCAGCTCTTAAGCAGCCACGAGCTGCTTAGGAGTATCCATTTGGCGACCTGAAGCGCTGAGTAATAATGAACAGCAACAGAATGTGCAATTCTCAGTCAATATTGCCAAAACGAATATACCGTATCTTGTGTAGAAAATGTTTAATTAAAGAGTGAAAAAAAGAGAAATTTTTTTGTGTTACAAAAAACATTAATTTTGAATCAGTATTTCGAGTGGTAGGCCTCAGTGTATCTACAGTAGTGAAAGCAGACTGTATTATAACATTGAAATCTATACGACAAAAAGGAAAAAGGACTTGTTTTCCATAACAGGGCTAAATTTGTCTTATTTGTTGAAGGTCTAACTAATGCAAAGGTATTTAGAACATCAATAGGTAAATGCTTGTTGTTAGTGTGACATTTATTTTTATCGTAAGAAATGATGTAAGATTAATCACAATGTAATTTTCTAATCAGAACTTGGTTCTAATTTATTTCAACCAATTTGGGATGACGAAAAAAAAAACACTAGTTCAGGTTCCAGCAGCAGTGATGTGAACGAAGTGTTTTGCAATTCGATTTGCGTAAATATTTCGATCACAGATTGTTTGCGTTACTGGCCACTTACAACAAATTGATCTCGCAATTGCGTGAGAAAAATTTTAGCTATTTTGAAAGCTAAAAGCATCTGTATATTTCCGAAAATAATCAAAATCGTGCTAAAAGATCTACAATCTCGGTGTTTATCTATGGCTGAAATTAATGAAGGACAATATTGGTACGAAGCGCTGGCGTGCGTCACCTACACACGAAAGTACCGAGTTCGAATCTCGACTGACCGTTCCCGGAAGTAAATTTTTTTTTATTTATTAAGTTTTTTTTTATTTTACTAACAAAAATAAAAAAATCCTATGTTTATGGAGAATCTAAGCATACTCTTAAAAAGTGAAGAAATAACAGCGCGCAAGGCAAATGAGGCAGAATAAACGAAAACCAGAAATGCCCGAGCACTGCACGGGCAAATCAGTTGGTGCACGTTCAATATAACTGTTCAATATATAACAACACAACTGTGAAGGGGTTAAGTTAAAGAACGTCGTAGCATACTTTAACGTAAAGAACGGATGAATGAACTGAAACTGCGATAGGAAATAGCGCCATGATTCTCGGACTGTTGTTTTCAAAGGATTATTAGCATTTTCAAGAACCGATGAGGATTTCAGTAAAGATTCGTACGACAAACATCACAAAAGGCCATCGGCAATTTACACATTCAAAATGTTAATATTATCGATGATGCAGTTACACCTGATCCTCTGCAACCAATCGATTTAGGAGTAAGAGTTTGTTTTGTTTTTCAGCATTACGAAGCTATCAGCCATGTTTATCTGTTTTGCATGTGGCATGTTATAAGGCATGGCAAATGTTTTAATTTTCTCTACATCGAATTTGGCATCAAATGTTTGAACGATTGCAACAGATATTTTATAATTTTGCAACAGCTCACTCTTATTTTTTCCCATTGATTTTATCTCGGTACGATGCAAGAGTACAGCTTGCTTGGCCGTCCAGGATTAATCCGTGTTTCAGAGGAACACTCCTCAATCTTAATTATTTGTGGAACCGCCAATAATTGGCCGTATGTCATGTAAGCTCACATTAATATTTGAGCGCCGACTATTCTTTGTAAAGAAAAAAGTAAATAAAACCTCACAGGATAGTAGAAAAAGAAACAACAACAAGCTTGCTATCGATTCTATCACAATGTTATCGGAAACAAATTATTTCCTATACAACTTCTGTCCGAAGAATAAGTATTTTCTTATTTAGCATCATGACGGGCCAAATATAATTTACAAAAAAAAAACGGTTGCCGCTAAGCAGCTGCGATGCTACATTTAGCTCCAAGTTGCCACTAAGCAGCGCCGCATAACGACTGAAAATATACTCTTTAAGGGGCAGCGACTGAAGCGCTGCTTAACGGCAAAATGAACCTTATTTGTCTCACTGGGCTATGCAGCGAGCGTGGAACAGCTGATGCAATTGCCGGTAAGGGCAGAGGACCCGGTTGAGATTCAACAACAACAAGAAATGCTAAAGGGAGAGGCCAAGGAAATTCCATAGAAAGTCGAGACGAGAGTTCTCCGTTGAGTTTCTGCATATGAATCTGCTTTATTTATCGCTTTTTTCGCTGCTTAAATACTAAACTCTTTGATGGTGTTTGGTTTTTTATCGGATACGAACTATCCTTGTGTCAGAATTATTACCATAGGCGTATGATGGAGACAGAACCTTTATGCATTCTTCGTTTGCTTAGGGTTCTGGGCCATATGGTTTTCCTATTTTCGTGTGAGACCGATCGTATATGGTTTTTGGTGCAACTTATCCTGGTTCAAATATATATTTTTAAAGTTGTCTAACATTCGCTCCGTGTGTGTCCGTTGCTCTTTACGCTTTTGCTTATCTCGGGTTTCGTTCTTCGGGTTACTTTTCCATTTCCGTTCTCTACATTTATTTAGGACACCGAAAAAACGAAACCAGACCATAAGTTACAATGTTATTAGCTTTTGTTATCGGGTTCACTTTAAAATACGTATTTTGGTACGTAACATAGCAACGTATCGCCATTGGGCCGTCCCCAGCCTTGACGAGTATACGAGCCAGCTTTACGTCCGTGCCAAAGTAGATATTGCTCGTAAAACCTCGGAGAGCAACCATCCCGCACCACTCAGATATGGATGAAACTTTTTGAGTCGAAATTACGACTGTGGTGCAGGTTATTAATGAAGCATATTGCTGGCTATCGAAATAACTCGAACAGACCGAAGCCCATGTCTTCATCTTCGGATTCCGATTCCTCCTTCTTCTCCTCAGCCTTGGCAGCTGGAGCAGCGGCGAACTTGCTCGGATCCTTGATGAATTCCTTGACAGTTTCAGCTTCCTTGAACTCAACCTCGGTGACGGCAGCAATGGCCAGCAAGTTGCGGAAACCATTGGCAATGCTGTGCGGAACCGAAGCCAGTGTCGGATACCCGATCTGGAGCGAGACAGCGGCCAGATTGGCGACTCCAGCCTGGAACTTAGCGCGCAGATCTTCAGCCTTAATGTCGAGGATTTCCGGCTAGAAAATCGAGCCAGAATCGTACACCTGCTGAATCTGCAGACCGTACGAGAACGGCGAGATGTTCAGCATGTTCAGAAGGGTAGCTTCTGAAGCGCCGACTTTATCACCTGGCTTCAGGATGGGCACATCGTTGATGATTTCAATCGTACCCTTCGAAATCTTGGTCGGAATGGACAGCGCCTGGAAGAAAGATGTCTTCTCCGGACCAAGACCGGTGTTCTGGGCCGGAGTAACGACCTCAAGCGGAGCGATGGCACCAGCACGTGCTGGGGCACGCACCTTGCTCTCGGTTAGCTTGTCTCAAACATCGGCCAGATCGCCCTTCGTGAACACGTAGCCAACGTTGCCCTTGATGTGATTGAGCAGCTTCTCCAGGTTTTGGTTGTTTTCCAAATGTCCGCGGATGGCTTTGCGCAGCATGGTATTTTTACCCATCAGCACAACAGCCGAGCCGCGCAGCGACATGCGAATTGTCTGCATCTGACGAGAGCCGACGTTGTCAGCACCGACGATGAAACATCTCGGGTATTCGTCGAGCAATTGCACGACTTTCAGGAAATAGTTAGATTTCCAGGTGGTTTTGTCCTCCCTACCCATCTTGATGTGATAATAGGGACTTCGTAAACGAAATTTAAGAACAAAACCGGAGCGATGTGGATTGGTTTCTGTACACGGAAAAACAAAAATGTTAATCCGAACCGTTGCACATACGCAACACACATACGTTGTAATCCATTCCCCACTCCGGAGCTATTCTTTGGACGCAATGCATCGCCGCCAAAGGATCTTGGCCCACACGTACATCAAAAGGCAATTCATACCGCGCTAAGGTTGAAGACGCCAGCTTGCTCAACCCATCGCACAGTGGGCACTCCCATACAAATACCGGGATAAAAGTCTAGCGGCATTATTGACTAGAAAATTTGATTGAAACGTACAATTTCGTATTACTGAAAACGATATATCGATCAGTTTTTGGCAATTCATGCGCTTTTTCATATTAAACATCCTTAAAAAAGCTTTTTCATGGATTCTAACGCCTGTCTGTATGCAATTTTGCTAAACGTTGCGTTATATTTAAACGCACTGATCGGGTAAATATTATCATTTTTGATGAATATGCATAGTCACAAAATAATTTAAATAGTTTAGTAGCAAGAAAATTCAAACAAATAAAACGGAAAATAACATCAGGCTTGCGATACGAATAAGAATCTAGGTGCGATTATGTCATTGCAGCTCTATAAAAGTGACTGATAATATTATAATATATGTTTCAAAAATTTATGCTGGAAATTTCCTAGAAATGATTAAAAATCGTTACAACTTACTATTGCATTCGATCCATTTGAAAAACTATCACTTGTTTGACAAGATATTTATCTCCGATTCAGCTTTATTGGCCGGGGCTATAACTATTGCTAATGTTATATTACAAACATTAAAATGACACTGATATTACACAGATGTATAGTTTGCTTCTTTGCTTGCAAATGCTTATCACGTGAAAACGAACTCAAATAAGGGCCGGAATAATAAAAACATTTCTCATGGTCGTTGGGAGTTGCAAGAAAAAAAAGCAAAAATTTATCATAGAAATAGTATTTGTTATACTATATGTACTAAAAAAATTTTTTTTGATCGAGGATGTACTAAAAAAATTTTTTTAGATCGAGGATGTACTAAAAAAATTTTTTTCATATCAAGGATGTACTAAAAAAATTTTTTTTTGATCGAGGATGTACTAAAAAAATTTTTTTTGATCGAGGATGTACTAAAAAAATTTTTTTTAGATCGAGGATGTACTAAAAAAATTTTTTTAGATCGAGGATGTACTAAAAAAATTTTTTTCATATCAAGGATGTACTAAAAAATTTTTTTTTAGATCGAGGATGTACTAAAAAAATTTTTTTTGATCGAGGATGTACTAAAAAAATTTTTTTCATATCAAGGATGTACTAAAAAAATTTTTTTTAGATCGATGATGTACTAAAAAAATTTTTTTTAGATCGATGATGTACTAAAAAAATTTTCTTAGATCGAGGATGTACTAAAAAAATTTTTTTAGATCAAAGATGTACTAAAAAAAAATTTTTCATATCAAGGATGTACTAAAAAATTTTTTTTAGATCGAGGATGTACTAAAAAAATTTTTTTCATATCAAGGATGTACTAAAAAAAATGTTTTTAGATCGAGGATGTACTAAAAAAATTTTTTCATATCAAGGGTGTACTAAAAAAAATTTTTTTAGATCGAGGATGTACTAAAAAAATTTTTTTTGTTCGAGGATGTACTAAAAAAATTTTTTTTAGATCGAGGATGTACTAAAAAAATTTTTTTTGATCGAAGATGTACTAAAAAAATTTTTTGTAGATCGAGGATGTACTAAAAAAATTTTTTCATATCAAGGATGTACTAAAAAATTTTTTTTCATATCAAGGATGTACTAAAAAAATTTTTTTTAGATCGAGGATGTACTAAAAAAATTTTTTTAGATCGAGGATGTGCTAAAAAAATTTTTTTTAGATCGAGGATGTACTAAAAAAATTTTTTTAAATCGAGGATGTACTAAAAAAATTTTTTTTAAATCGAGGATGTACTAAAAAAATTTTTTTAGATCGAGGATGTACTAAAAAAATTTTTTTTAAATCGAGGATGTACTAAAAAAATTTTTTTAGATCGAGGATGTACTAAAAAAATTTTTTTTAGATCGAGGATGTACTAAAAAAATTTTTTGTAGATCGAGGATGTACTAAAAAAATTTTTTTTAAATCGAGGATGTACTAAAAAAATTTTTTTAGATCGAGGATGTACTAAAAAAATTTTTTTTAGATCGAGGATGTACTAAAAAAATTTTTTTAGATCGAGGATGTGCTAAAAAAATTTTTTTTAGATCGAGGATGTACTAAAAAAATTTTTTTAAATCGAGGATGTACTAAAAAAATTTTTTTTAAATCGAGGATGTACTAAAAAAATTTTTTTTAAATCGAGGATGTACTAAAAAAATTTTTTTAGATCGAGGATGTACTAAAAAAATTTTTTGTAGATCGAGGATGTACTAAAAAAATTTTTTTAGATCGAGGATGTACTAAAAAAATTTTTTTTAGATCGAGGATGTACTAAAAAAATTTTTTAGATCGAGGATGTACTAAAAAATTTTTTTTAGATCGAGGATGTAGTAAAAAAATTTTTTTTAGATCGAGGATGTACTAAAAAAATTTTTTGTAGATCGAGGATGTACTAAAAAAATTTTTTTTAAATCGAGGATGTACTAAAAAAATTTTTTTAGATCGAGGATGTACTAAAAAAATTTTTTTTAGATCGAGGATGTACTAAAAAAATTTTTTTAGATCGAGGATGTGCTAAAAAAATTTTTTTTAGATCGAGGATGTACTAAAAAAATTTTTTTAAATCGAGGATGTACTAAAAAAATTTTTTTTAAATCGAGGATGTACTAAAAAAATTTTTTTTAAATCGAGGATGTACTAAAAAAATTTTTTTAGATCGAGGATGTACTAAAAAAATTTTTTGTAGATCGAGGATGTACTAAAAAAATTTTTTTTAGATCGAGGATGTACTAAAAAAATTTTTTTAGATCGAGGATGTACTAAAAAAATTTTTTTTAGATCGAGGATGTACTAAAAAAAGTTTTTTCATATCAAGGATGTACTAAAAAATTTTTTTTAGATCGAGGATGTACTAAAAAAAATTTTTTTTGATCGAGGATGTACTAAAAAAATTTTTTTAGATCGAGGATGTACTAAAAAAATTTTTTTTGATCGAGGATGTACTAAAAAAATTTTTTCATATCAAGGATGTACTTAAAAAAAATTTTTTTAGATCGAGGATGTACTAAAAAATTTTTTTAGATCGAGGATGTACTAAAAAAATTTTTTTTAGATCGAGGATGTACTCAAAAATTTTTTTAGTACATCCTTGATATTTGTGAGAAATTCTCACTTATGTACTGGCTGTGATGTTCGGAAAATTTACCGTTACCGTGATCGTAGAAACTGTCTATCCTCGGCGCTGTTCTGTTTGCTACTGTTTTTATTCGTTTTTTTTTTGAGAGTTCATTTTACCTAGTTCATTTTACGTTGCGCAAAAGTGCTCTAGTGTAGTTGTTTCCCTAATATTTTCCACACTCCCGGCCACCAAAGAAGGAACTTCTTTCAATTATGGACATGTACGTTCATCCTTATCGAAATTGATACTTTCATATTCGAAATTCTGTTCGGCGGCACCTTGCTTCTATGGATCTTGATTGATCACTCAACCTGTGTTGTTTTGATTCTAGTTTGTTTACTTTTGCAAGTCTCGTAGTCCACCCGTTGAACACTCTTCGCCTGCTAAATTAGCAGGATCCAGCTGTCGCTCTAACGATTCCCTTTCCTGTACCTGTGCGTAGTGTTACGACCCTAACTGCACCATCCTTTTCCTGGATGTAACACCTTGATCCTACCCATCGGCCATAAGGTTGGTGGCACATTGTCTTCTTTGATGACTACCAATTGCCCTTCCTTTAACCGTACCGGTTTAGCAATCAGATGTTTTGCGCGGGCCCTGTAACTGCTGCAGGTATTCCGGATTTTGCCAACGCGACCAAATATTTTGCCGGTGTTTCTCCACCAAATCAAATTCCTCTTAATCTATTTAATCGTACCTGCCCTCGATCAACCTGAGGGAGTGACGTTAAATTTGACCCTACTAAGAAATGGCCTGCAGTGAGCGGTTCCATTATCGGACGGGTCATTTGATAGTGGAAGTAAAGGTCGACTGTTCGAGCTGTGCTAACAAATGTGCTCATTGCTTGCTGAATGAATTTCCGCTGAATTTCATCGTTCGATTTCACGCTCGCGATTACTACACTTAAGCATCTGATCGTTGCGATGAAGTTCGTGTGCAGCTCCCTTGAATGTGTGTGTGGCATTATCTGAGTGTAGTTCCACAATTTCTCAACCCCTGCGAGCCACAAAACGCCGTAGTGCTGCCAAGATGAACCGCACCTGGTTGCAAAAAAAACACACACGAAAAGTCGCAATATATGCTTTCGTGGCGCGATTTGATGAATACTGGCCCACACAGTAGCCGATGCCACTCACCGTGAACACGGGCATGTTGGTGAAACCTGGTGAAACGATCGGAAGATCGGCTACGGACTGTTGTTACCAGTGTGGGTTTGGCCTTGAAGCATCGGTGACACATCGATCGGAAGATGGATTTCGCCAGACTGCGTCAGACCAACTACCCAGAACCGTTGACGAAGCATAGAAAGCAGTAGTTCCGGACCAGCATGTAAGTATTTCTTGTGGTATAATGCTGCTGCTGCTAATAATGTTGCCGCATGATTTCCGGCTCGTCGATGAATGGCGACAACCACTTGCGATCTGCAGCCGATCCTCTGGCAACGAGTGAGCGGAACGACTGGGCTAAGCGACACAATTGCAGCTCAGCTTTTTATTTTTCGATAGCACATCAGTGGCATTTTGTATTGTTTGCTGAGGGATTGCTCGCCTTCAAACACTTGATGAATCGACAAAGTTTGATGTAAGCAGAACATCGAGCAAACAGACTGCTGCTGAACTCGATCGTGGTTGCAACTGCAGCGAGATGTGAATTGAGTAACTGCGCGTTCTTTGTCGATTGATTCGGTTTCTTCTATGGCAGGCAGGTTGTTTAGGCCACCCTTCTACCTTGCTACTCAGCCAGGCTGGCCCATGCCACCACCGAAGGCAAGCTTGTAATTGGTCGGGTTTCTGCTTGCATTTGTGCCACTCTATTTGCAACGAATGGCGTCCATCGTGTCGTGGTGGAGATTTCAGTCATTGCGACTGACTTTCCGAAAAACAGTTGCATTCCCAAGCTTACTGCGCAAAGCTCGTAGTCTAGCGATTGCATTGGTGTTGCGATTTTGCTGCCAAAAGTTGTACCGATATCCGTTGCATCACGTTCCGCTCCGATGTAGCAGCAAGCGCCGTACGCTGGTTGCGAAGCATCAGAAAACACGTGCAGCTGCACGCGCGTGTTGCTCCTTTGAGTGCTGCAAATCGAGGTATGCGTAGTTCACCACGCAAGTGTAACGTGGAATGAAACGCCGTCCATTCGCTTTCGGAGCTTTGTGATGGTAGCTCTATCACTTTCCCAGTCCCAAGGCTTCCCGTCCACAGCTTTTCGGCATGAAGAGCTTGGCGACGCATGATTGTTGGGCCAAGCCAAGCCAAGTGGGTCGAAGATTTATGCGATGTATGAACCTTAGTTGCATCCCTCTTTGTCAATAGTAACGCCGCGGGTGGCAAATCGATTCGAAAACGAAACATATCCACCGCTGGTTCCCAAACCAACGTCCCAACGTCGACACAAACTGGAGGATCTGGCCACGCATGTGTTGAAAGAACTGCCGGAATCTTCGGATGCAATGCGTGCTAGAGCTTTCGGTGCGTTGGATGCCCATGTTTTTTTTTTTTTTTTGTCTAAGGAGAAGCCAGCAGCATTTAGCATTTCAGCGATTTGTTCACGCTTCTCGATTGCATCCGATACTTTCTCTGCGCCTGATAGTAAGTCGTCTACGTAGAGGTCGTTCAGCACTGCATTAACTGCTAGTGGGTGCTAGTGTTCGATGATCCATAGGCTATTTGACGGTTTGTAGCTGGTACTGGTTTGCATCGATTGCCACAGGATCCTGTCTGCGAACTCTCTCGACGAATTTGACGGTACATTTTCTCCACCATCGCTGCTATCCGGCGATACGCGCATGTGACCGAAAGCGTACAATGATTGAAAAACAGGTCATCTTGGATCACTGGCCCCACGAACGGTTTATCGTTTAAGGAGAACCCCGATGACGTTTTACACGTGGCATCAAACACTCCTCTGACGTTAGTGGGTGTGCTCGTCTCCTTTACCACCGCACGATGGGGCAGAGGGTAATGCTCACAGGCATCATTGACCGGCATGTGGCCTAAACGCCTTCTTGAATTTACTGTACTCTTCCTTCAGTTCCGGATTCGACCTCAACCTTCGTTCTACGGCGAGGAGTCGACGAGGACACTGGGATTATTATTATTTTGCGGGTAAACAGAAAAAAATATCTGCCCGATGCATCTCTGGTCATGCAGTGGCCACGAAATGCTTCTCACAGGCATCCTCCTCAGTGGACAAGACACAGTCTCGGTTTCCCAGAAACGCTTCAGAATCGATTCCAGCGAAAGGTACTCACTCCGTTGGCAGCCAGAAGACACAACTGTGACCGCTGCGAATCACCCGACGATCTGTTTCCAGCTACGACCCAACCGAAAGGAGTCTCCACCAACCAGGGTTTCCCTTTGCCGAGCGATCGAAGCTCCCAATATCGTGTCACCGCCAATGGTGATGTCTATCGTGCCGGGAACAAAGCACGACGGGTCAGCGAGTGGCAAATTCACCATTTTCCATGATGATGCGTCATGATCGGCAACGTTGGGAGTTCCATGAATGGAGAAGCCAAGATGAGCAGCTGCGAACTGCGAAGCATGCCCCGTTGGTTTCGAGATTCCACCGTTTGCTAATATCGGACGCCCTAAGCAGCTGTAGCGAATTGCCGATGCCCAAGATCGATACGTTGACCTTGAGCCCGAGTCGAGAAGTGCTCTTGGCTCGTGCCCGTTTCCGTAGCCATCGACAATGTACAGCAGCACGTTTTTTTTTTCCAAAAATACCATGCCGCGATTGCGCGTTTTGCACTGCCATAGCAACCGTTGAGTTTGGTGTCGGTAGTGTGTGTGTGTGTGTAGCAGTGTATTGTTGACGTTGGTGACACGTACGGCAGGAAGAATTCGACTTGCAAGCCTTTGCTTGCTGAGCAGCACTCAGGCAGCACTCAGGCACTCCCGACGCTGTTTTGTACGTCCTGCCCAGAAAATAGTGGGCAGCTTCGGAGAGCGTGACCGTCCACGCATCATTCAAGGGACACTGATAACTTATCACACCGAGCGGACCGAGGATCGCAAAGATGCTGCGGTTAGCGAACGACCGACGTGGAGGTGGTGCCGGCCACCTTTCTCGAACTCTCGACCGTATCACTCGCGAAATTGTTCGTTGATTTTAGGATTTGGACTTATGTGACTGTGTACCTGTCCCGCGTAAAGTGTACCGAATGCTTTTCCCACGCGAGGAGAGTAGCACGATCTAACCTCATGATCTACCGGCTCATTTAACTTCACATATCGCCGCAAATTCGTCCACTAGATTTCTTAGTTTGTCCACACACTCCGACTGCACACCGGGAAGATAGTGTAGTGTTACGAAAGTATTCACGAACGAGTAAACGCGGATTGTCAATATCGTTTAGGAAGCGCGGCCCACGTCACGGTGTGTGCTCGAAAGGCAGTGCCGCATCTCCTTTCGGTGACGATAAAAAAACATTCGAGCTTTGTAATCGATGGAAGCTCCGGCAAAGCGTCGATCATCGGCAACTCGATCTTTGCGAAGACGAAGGTGTGGTGTATTTGGCCGTCCAAACGTCCAAACGTGCAAGAGGTCAACCCTGTAGTCTCGTTCACAGCACCTTCTCTCTTATGTTGATGTTTGCGAAAGAAAGATTTTTTTTTGTTCCTGTACCGCTCTTCGATATTGATTCGTTCCATGATGCATGACTCGATCGTCGCATTACTATCGTCGAGTTCCTCCAACTTCGCTATCGCGGCGAAGAAATCTGCATAGTGTCTTTCGAGGCCTTCTAACGCCTCCGGAATTTGCTAGGCGTCATCTCCAGCAAACTGCGCCAGGCACCGTTCAATCGCACTAATATTTTCGACGGCAATTCTCTTCTGAAGCTGAACGGGGCATTAATCTTTTTGTCCATGGTACGAACGAGTAACACAGCAGTAACACACGAAACGAAAACCGACGCCAAAGCAATTTTGACGCACAATTTGAATCGCGATGGCGCACTATCGTAGGTCGTTGCCCTTGGTGCGGGGCGATACGTGATGGCGGTAAACGACGCGAACGATGCGTTGTTAGATTGGCTCTTGATGCAGAGCGATGAAAAGGTAAACTTCCGAAATCACGATCCGGCTCGAAGGACAAAAATGTGAGAAATTCTCACTAATGTACTGGCTGTGATGTTCAGAAAATTCACCGTTACCGTGATCGTATAAACTGTCTATCCTCGGCGCTGTTCTGTTTGCTACTGTTTTTATTCGTTTTTTTTTTGACAGTTCATTTTACCTAGTTCATTTTACCTTGTTCATTTTGCGTTGCTCAAAATAATCTAGTGCAGTTGTTTTTTTTTGGATTTTTTTGGATCGAGGATGTACTAAAAACATTTTTTTTAGATCGAGGATGTACTAAACAAATGTTTTTAGATCGAGGATGTACTAAACAAATGTTTTTAGATCGAGGATGTACTAAAAAAATTTTTTTTTAGATCGAGGATGTACTAAAAAAATTTTTTTTGATCGAAGATGTACTAAAAAAATTTTTTTTGATCGAGGATGTACTAAAAAATTTTTTTTGATCGAGGATGTACTAAAAAAATTTTTTTTAGATCGAGGATGTACTAAAAAAATTTTTTTCATATCAAGGATGTACTAAAAAAATTTTTTTAGATCGAGGATGTACTAAAAAATTTTTTTTGATCGAGGATGTACTAAAAAAAATTTTTTCAGATCGAGGATGTACTAAAAAAATTTTTTTCATATCAAGGATGTACTAAAAAAATTTTTTTAGATCGAGGATGTACTAAAAAAATTTTTTTTAGATCGAGGATGTACTAAAAAAATTTTTTTTAGATCGAGGATGTACTAAAAAAATTTTTTTTAGATCGAGGATGTACTACAAAAATTTTTTTCATATCAAGGATGTACTAAAAAAATTTTTTTTAGATCGAGGATGTACTAAAAAAATTTTTTTTAGATCGAGGATGTACTAAAAAATTTTTTTTAGATCGAACATGTACTAAAAAAATTTTTTTAGATCGAGGATGTACTAAAAAATTTTATTTAAATCGAGGATGTACTAAAAAATTTTTTTTAGATTGAGGATGTACTAAAAAAATTTTTTTTAGATCGAGGATGTACTAAAAAAATTTTTTTAGATCGAGGATGTACTAAAAAAAATTTTTTCATATCAAGGATGTACTAAAAAATTTTTTTTTAGATCGAGGATGTACTAAAAAATTTTTTTTTGATCGAGGATGTACTAAAAAAATTTTTTTTCATATCAAGGATGTACTAAAAAATTTTTTTTTAGATCGAGGATGTACTAAAAAAATTTTTTTTGAGCGAGGATGTACTAAAAAAATTTTTTTTAAATCGAGGATGTACTAAAAAAATTTTTTTAAATTGCGGATGTACTAAAAAAATTTTTTTAGATTGCGGATGTACTAAAAAAATTTTTTTCATATCAAGGATGTACTAAAAAAATTTTTTTTAGATCGAGGATGTACTAAAAAAATTTTTTTAGATCGAGGATGTACTAAAAAAATTTTTTTTAGATCGAGGATGTACTAAAAAAAATTTTTTCATATCAAGGATGTACTAAAAAAATTTTTTTTAGATCGAGGATGTACTAAAAAAATTTTTTTAGATCGAGGATGTACTAAAAAAAATTTTTTCATATCAAGGATGTACTAAAAAATTTTTTTTTAGATCGAGGATGTACTAAAAAATTTTTTTTTGATCGAGGATGTACTAAAAAAATTTTTTTTCATATCAAGGATGTACTAAAAAATTTTTTTTTAGATCGAGGATGTACTAAAAAAATTTTTTTTGAGCGAGGATGTACTAAAAAAATTTTTTTTAAATCGAGGATGTACTAAAAAAATTTTTTTAAATTGCGGATGTACTAAAAAAATTTTTTTAGATTGCGGATGTACTAAAAAAATTTTTTTCATATCAAGGATGTACTAAAAAAATTTTTTTTAGATCGAGGATGTACTAAAAAAATTTTTTTAGATCGAGGATGTACTAAAAAAATTTTTTTTAGATCGAGGATGTACTAAAAAAAATTTTTTCATATCAAGGATGTACTAAAAAAATTTTTTTTAGATCGAGGATGTACTAAAAAAATTTTTCTAGATCGAGGATGTACTAAACAAATTTTTTTAGATCGAGGATGTACTAAAAAAAATTTTTTCATATCAAGGATGTACTAAAAAAATTTTTTTTAGATCGAGGATGTACTAAAAAAATTTTTCTAGATCGAGGATGTACTAAACAAATTTTTTTAGATCGAGAATGTACTAAAAAAAATTTTTTCATATCAAGGTTGTACTAAAAAATTTTTTTTTAGATCGAGGATGTACTAAAAAAATTTTTTTTGATCGAGGATGTACTAAAAAAATTTTTTTCATATCAAGGATGTACTAAAAAAATTTTTTTTAGATCGAGGATGTACTAACAAAATTTTTTTAGATCGAGGATGTACTAAAAAAATTTTTTTTAGATCGAGGATGTACTAAAAAAAATTTTTTTGATCGAGGATGTACTAAAAAAATTTTTTTAGATCGAGGATGTACTAAAAAATTTTTTTAAATCGAGGATGTACTAAAAAAATTTTTTTAGATCAAGGATGTACTAAAAAAATTTTTTTTAGATCGAGGATGTACTAAAAAAATTTTTTCATATCAACGATGTACTAAAAAATTTTTTTTTAGATCGAGGATGTACTAAAAAAATTTTTTTTAGATCGAGGATGTACTAACAAAATTTTTTTTAGATCGAGGATGTACTAAAAAAATTTTTTTTAGATCGAGGATGTACTAAAAAATTTTTTTTGATCGAGGATGTACTAAAAAAATTTTTTTAGATCGAGGATGTACTAAAAAATTTTTTTAAATCGAGGATGTACAAGAAAAATTTTTTTAGATCAAGGATGTACTAAAAAAATTTTTTTTAGATCGAGGATGTACTAAAAAAATTTTTTTTGATCGAGGATGTACTAAAAAAATTTTTTTTAGATCGAGGATGTACTAAAAAAATTTTTTTTAGATCGAGGATGTACTAAAAAAATTTTTTTTGATCGAGGATGTACTAAAAAAATTTTTTTTAGATCGAGGATGCACTAAAAAATTTTTTTTTAGATCGAGGATGTACTAAAAAAATTTTTTTTAGATCGAGGATGTACTAAAAAAATTTTTTTTGATCGAGGATGTACTAAAAAAATTTTTTTTAGATCGAGGATGCACTAAAAAATTTTTTTTAGATCGAGGATGTACTAAAAAAATTTTTTTTAGATCGAGGATGTACTAAAAAATTTTTTTAAATCGAGGATGTACTAAAAAAATTTTTTTAGATTGAGGATGTACTAAAAAAATTTTTTTTAGATCGAGGATGTACTAAAAAAATTTTTTTAGATCGAGGATGTACTAAAAAAAATTTTTTCATATCAAGGATGTACTAAAAAATTTTTTTTTAGATCGAGGATGTACTAAAAAATTTTTTTTTGATCGAGGATGTACTAAAAAAATTTTTTTTCATATCAAGGATGTACTAAAAAATTTTTTTTTAGATCGAGGATGTACTAAAAAAATTTTTTTTGAGCGAGGATGTACTAAAAAAATTTTTTTTAAATCGAGGATGTACTAAAAAAATTTTTTTAAATTGCGGATGTACTAAAAAAATTTTTTTAGATTGCGGATGTACTAAAAAAATTTTTTTCATATCAAGGATGTACTAAAAAAATTTTTTTTAGATCGAGGATGTACTAAAAAAATTTTTTTAGATCGAGGATGTACTAAAAAAATTTTTTTTAGATCGAGGATGTACTAAAAAAAATTTTTTCATATCAAGGATGTACTAAAAAAATTTTTTTTAGATCGAGGATGTACTAAAAAAATTTTTCTAGATCGAGGATGTACTAAACAAATTTTTTTAGATCGAGGATGTACTAAAAAAAATTTTTTCATATCAAGGATGTACTAAAAAAATTTTTTTTAGATCGAGGATGTACTAAAAAAATTTTTCTAGATCGAGGATGTACTAAACAAATTTTTTTAGATCGAGAATGTACTAAAAAAAATTTTTTCATATCAAGGTTGTACTAAAAAATTTTTTTTTAGATCGAGGATGTACTAAAAAAATTTTTTTTGATCGAGGATGTACTAAAAAAATTTTTTTCATATCAAGGATGTACTAAAAAAATTTTTTTTAGATCGAGGATGTACTAACAAAATTTTTTTAGATCGAGGATGTACTAAAAAAATTTTTTTTAGATCGAGGATGTACTAAAAAAAATTTTTTTGATCGAGGATGTACTAAAAAAATTTTTTTAGATCGAGGATGTACTAAAAAATTTTTTTAAATCGAGGATGTACTAAAAAAATTTTTTTAGATCAAGGATGTACTAAAAAAATTTTTTTTAGATCGAGGATGTACTAAAAAAATTTTTTCATATCAACGATGTACTAAAAAATTTTTTTTTAGATCGAGGATGTACTAAAAAAATTTTTTTTAGATCGAGGATGTACTAACAAAATTTTTTTTAGATCGAGGATGTACTAAAAAAATTTTTTTTAGATCGAGGATGTACTAAAAAATTTTTTTTGATCGAGGATGTACTAAAAAAATTTTTTTAGATCGAGGATGTACTAAAAAATTTTTTTAAATCGAGGATGTACTAGAAAAATTTTTTTAGATCAAGGATGTACTAAAAAAATTTTTTTTAGATCGAGGATGTACTAAAAAAATTTTTTTTGATCGAGGATGTACTAAAAAAATTTTTTTTAGATCGAGGATGTACTAAAAAAATTTTTTTTAGATCGAGGATGTACTAAAAAAATTTTTTTTGATCGAGGATGTACTAAAAAAATTTTTTTTAGATCGAGGATGCACTAAAAAATTTTTTTTAGATCGAGGATGTACTAAAAAAATTTTTTTTAGATCGAGGATGTACTAAAAAAATTTTTTTTGATCGAGGATGTACTAAAAAAATTTTTTTTAGATCGAGGATGCACTAAAAAATTTTTTTTAGATCGAGGATGTACTAAAAAAATTTTTTTTAGATCGAGGATGTACTAAAAAATTTTTTTAAATCGAGGATGTACTAAAAAAATTTTTTTAGATCAAGGATGTACTAAAAAAATTTTTTTTTGATCGAGGATGTACTAAAAAAATTTTTTTTAGATCGAGGATGCACTAAAAAATTTTTTTTAAATCGAGGATGTACTAAAAAAAATTTTTTCATATCAAGGATGTACTAAAAAAATTTTTTTTAAATCGAGGATGTACTAAAAAAATTTTTTTAGATCGAGGATGTACTAAAAAATTTTTTTTAAATCGAGGATGTACTAAAAAAAATTTTTTCATATCAAGGATGTACTAAAAAAATTTTTTTTAGATCGAGGATGTACTAAAAAAATTTTTTTAGATCGAGGATGTACTAAAAAAATTTTTTTTAAATCGAGGATGTACTAAAAAAATTTTTTTAGATCGAGGATGTACTAAAAAAAATTTTTTCATATCAAGGATGTACTAAAACAATGTTTTTTAGATCGAGGATGTACTAAAAAAAGTTTTTTTAGATCGAGGATGTACTAAAAAAATTTTTTTCATATCAAGGATGTACTAAAAAAATTTTTTTTGATCGAGGATGTACTAAAAAAATTTTTTTTAGATCGAGGATGTACTAAAAAAATTTTTTTAGAATGTGAGAAATTCTCACTAATGTACTGGCTGTGATATTCGGAAAATTCACCGTTATCGTGATCGTATAAACTGTGTTTTCTCGGCGCTGTTCTGTTTGCTACTGTTTTTATTCGTTTTTTTTTTTGAGAGTTCATTTTACCTAGTTCATTTTACGTTGCGCAAAAGTGATCTAGTGCAGTTGTTTCCCTAATATTTTCCACATTCCCGGCCAGCCAAGAAGGAACTTCTTTCAATTATGGACATGTACTTTCATCCTCATCGAAATTGATACTTTCATATTCGAAATTCTGTTCGGCGGCACCTTGCTTCTATTGATCTTGATTGATCACTCAACCTGTGTTGTTTTGATTCTAGTTTGTTGACTTTTGCAAGTCTCGTAGTCCACCCGTTCAACACTCTTCGCCTGCTAAATTAGCAGGATCCGGCAAAATCGCAATTCCAGCTGTTCGCTCTAACGATTCCCTTTCCTGCACCTGTGCGTAGTGTTACGACCCTAACTGCACCATCCTTTCCTTGGACATAACACCTTGATCCTACCCATCGGCCAAATGGTAGGTGGCACATTGTCTTCTCTGATGCTTACCAATTGCCCTTCCTTTAACCGTACCGGTTTGGCAATCAGATGTTTTGCGCGGGCCCTGTAACTGCTGCAGGTATTCCGGATTTTGCCAACGCGACCAAATATTTTGCCGGTGTTTCTCCACCAAATCAAATTCCTCTTAATCTATTCGATGGTACCTACCCTCTATCAACCTGAGGGAGTGACGTTAAATTTGACCCTACTAGGAAATGGCCTGCAGTGAGCGGTTCCATTATCGGACGGGTCATTTGATAGTGGAAGTAAAGGTCGACTGTTCGAGCTGTGCTAACAAATGTGCTCATTGCTTCCTGAATGAATTTCCACTGAATTTCATCGTTCGATTTCACGCTCGCGATTACTACACTTAAGCATCTGATCGTTGCGATGAAGTTCGTGTGCCGCTCCCTTGAATATGTGTGTGTGGCGTTATCTGAGTGTAGTTCCACAATTTCTCAACCCCTGCGAGCCACAAAACGCCGTAGTGCTGCCAAGATGAACCGCACCTGGTTGCAAACCACACACACACGAAAAGTCGCAATATATGCTTTCGTGGCGCGATTTGATGAATACTGGCCCACACAGTAGCCGATGCCACTCACCGTGAACACGGGCATGTTGGAGAAACCTGGTGAAACGATCGGAAGATCGGCTACGGACTGTTGTTACCAGTGTGGGTTTGGCCTTGAAGCATCGGTGACACACCGATGGAAGATGGATTTCGCCAGACTGCGTCAGACCAACTACCCAGAACCGTTGACGAAGCATAGAAAGTAGTAGTTCCGGACCAGCATGTAAGTATTTCTTGTGGTATGCTGCTGCTGCTGCTAATAATGTTGCCGCATGATTTCCGGCTCGTCGATGAATGGCGACAACCACTTGCGATCTGCAGCCGATCCTCTGGAAACGAGTTAGCGGAACGGCTGGGCTAAGCGACACAATTGCAGCTCGGCTTTTTTATTTTTGGATAGCACATCAGTGGCATTTTGTATTGTTTGCTGAGGGATTGCTCGCCTTCAAACACTTGATGAATCGACAAAGTTTGATGTAAGTAGAAAATCGAGCCAATAGACTGCTGCTGAACTCGATCGTGGTTGCAACTGCAGCGAGATGTGAATTGAGTAACTGCGTTCTTTGTCGATTGATTCGATTTCTTCTATGGCAGGCAGGTTGTTTAGGCCACCCTTCTACCTTGCTACTCTGGCCAGGCTGGCCCATGCCACCACCGAAGGCAAGCGTGTAATTGGTCGGGTTTCTGCTTGGTTTTGTGCCACTCTTTTTGCAACGAATGGCGTCCATCGTCGTGGTGGAGATTTCAGTCATTGCGACTGACTTTCCGGAACAGTTGCATTCCCAAGCTTACTGCGCAAAGCTCGTAGTCTAGCGATTGAATTGGTGTTGCGATTTTGCTCCCAAAAGTTGTACTGATATCCGTGCATCACTTTCCGCTCCGATGTAGCAGCAAGCGCCGTACGCTGGTTGCGAAGCATCAGAAAACACGTGCAGCTGCACGCGCGCGTGGCTCCTTTGAGTGCTGCAAATCGAGGTATGCGTAGTTCACCAAGCAAGTGTAACGTGGAATGCATCGCCGTCCATTGCTTGCGGAGCTTTGTGATGGTAGCTCTAGCACTATCCCAGTCCCAAGGCTTGGCGACAAATGATTGTTGGGCTAAGCAAGCCAAGCCAAGCCAAGTGGGTCGAAGATTTTTGCGATGTGCGATGTAAGTTGCATCCCTCTTTGTCAATAGTAACGCCGCGGGTGGCAAATCGATTCGAAAACGCAACATATCCACCGCTGGTTCCCAAACCAGTGTCCAACGTCGACACAAACTGGAGGATTTGGCCACGCATGTGTTGAAAGAACTGCCGGAATCTTCGGATGCAATGCCTGATAGAGCTTTCGGTGCGTTGGATGCCCATGTTTTTTTTATTTTTCTAAGGAGAAGCCAGCAGCATTTAGCATTTCAGCGATTTGTTTGCGCTTCTCGATTGCATCCGATACTTTCTCTGCGTCTGATAGTAAGTCGTCTACGTAGAGGTCGTTCAGCACCGCATTAACTGCTAGTGGGTGCTAGTGTTCGATTGACGGTTTGTAGCTGGTAAGTTTGCATCGGTTGCAACAGGATCCTGTCTGCGAACTCTCGCGACGAATTTGACGGTACATTTTCTCCACCATCGCTGCTATCCGGCGATACGCGCATGTGACCGAAAGCGTACAATGATTGAAAAACAGGTCATCTTGGATCACTGGCCCCACGAACAGTTTATCGTTTAAGGAGAACCCCGATGACGTTTTACACGTGGCATCAAACACTCCTCTGACGTTAGTGGGTGTGCTCGTCTCCTTTACCACCGCACGAGATGGGGCAGATGGTAATGCTCACAGGCATCATTGACCGGCATGTGGCCTAAACGCCTTCATGAATTTACTGTACTCTTCCTTCAGTTCCGGATTCGACCTCAACCTTCGTTCTACGGCGAGAAGTCGACGAGGACACTGGGATTATTATTGTTTTGCGGGTAAACAGAAAAAAATATCTGCCCGATGCATCTCTGGTCATGCAGTGGCCACGAAATGCTTCTCACAGGCATCCTCCTCAGTGGACAAGACACAGTCTCGGTTTCCCAGAAACGCTCCAGAATCGATTCCAGCGAAAGGTACTCACTCCGTTGGCAGCCAGAAGACACAACTGTGACCGCTGCGAATCACCCGACGATCTGTTTCCAGCTACGACCCAACCGAAAGGAGTCTCCACCAACCAGGGTTTCCCCTCTGCCGAGCGATCGAAGCTCCCAATATCGTGTCACCGCCAATGGTGATGTCTATCGTGCCGGGAACAAAGCACGAGTGCCAAATTCGCCATTTTCCATGATGATGCGTCATGATCGGCAACGTTGGGAGTTCCATGAATGGAGAAGCCAAGATGAGCAGCTGCGAACTGCGAAGCATGCCCCGTTGGTTTCGAGATTCCACCGTTTGCTAATATCGGACCCCCTGAGCAGCTGTAGCGAATTGCCGATGCCCAAGATCGATACGTTGACCTTGAGCCCGAGTCGAGAAGTGCTCTTGGCTCGTGCCCGTTTCCGTAGCCATCGACAATGTACAGCGGCACGTTTTTTTTTTTCAAAAATACCATGCCACGATTGCGCGTTTTGCACTGCCATAGCAACCGTTGAGTTTGGTGTCGGTAGTGTGTGTGTGTGTGTAGCAGTGTATTGTTGACGTTGGTGACACGTACGGCAGGAAGAATTCGACTTGCAAGCCTTTGCTTGCTGAGCAGCACTCAGGCAGCACTCAGGCAGCACTCAGGCACTCCCGACGCTGTTTTGTACGTCCTGCCCAGAAAATAGTGGGCAGCTTCGGAGAGCGTGACCGTCCACGCATCATTCAAGGGACACTGATAACTTATCACACCGAGCGGACCGAGGATCGCAAAGATGCTGCGGTTAGCGATCGACCGACGTGGAGGTGGTGCCGGCCACCTTTCTCGAACTCTCGACCGTATCACTCGCGAAATTGTTCGTTAATTTTAGGATTTGGACTTATGTGACTGTGTTCCTGTCCCGCGCAAAGTGTACCGAATGCTTTTCCCACGCGAGGAGAGTAGCACGATCTAACCTCATGATCTACCGGCTCATTTAACTTCACATATCGCCGCAAATTCGTCCACTAGATTTCTTAGTTTGTCCAGACACTCCGATTGCACACCGGGAAGATAGTGTAGTGTTACGATAGTATACACGAACGAGTAAACGCGGATTGTCAATGTCGTTTAGGAAGCGCGGCCCACGTCACGGTGTGTGCTCGTAAGGCAGTGCCGCATCTCCTTTCGGTGACGATAAAAAAACATTCGAGCTTTGTAATCGATGGAAGCTCCGGCAAAGCGTCGATCATCGGCAACTCGATCTTTGCGAAGACGAAGGTGTGGTGTATTTGGCCGTCCAAACGTCCAAACGTGCAAGAGGTCAACCCTGTAGTCTCGTTCACAGCACCTTCTCTCTTATGTTGATGTTTGCGAAAGAAAGATTTTTTTTGTTCCTGCACCGCTCTTCGATATTGATTCATCATTGATCCATAATGCATGACTCGATCGTCTCACTACTATCGTCGAGTTCCTCCAACTTCGCTATCGCGGCGAAGAAATCTGCATAGTGTCTTTCGAGGCCTTCTAACGCCTCCGGAATTGGCTCGGCGTCATCTCCAGCAAACTGCGCCCGGAACCGTTCAATCGCACTAATATTTTCGACGGCAATTCTCTTCTGAAGCTGAACGGGGCATTAATCTTTTTGTCCATGGTACGAACGAGTAACACAGCAGTAACACACGAAACGAAAACCGACGCCAAAGCAATTTTGACGCACAATTTGAATCGCGATGGCGCACTATCGTAGGTCGTTGCCCTTGGTGCGGGGCGATACGTGATGGCGGTAAACGACGCGAACGATGCGTTGTTAGATTGGCTCTTGATGCAGAGCGATGAAAAGGTAAACTTCCGAAATCACGATCCGGCTCGAAGGACAAAAATGTGAGAAATTCTCACTAATGTACTGGCTGTGATGTTCAGAAAATTCACCGTTACCGTGATCGTATAAACTGTCTATCCTCGGCGCTGTTCTGTTTGCTACTGTTTTTATTCGTTTTTTTTTTTGACAGTTCATTTTACCTAGTTCATTTTACCTTGTTCATTTTGCGTTGCTCAAAATAATCTAGTGCAGTTGTTTTTTTTTGGATTTTTTTGGATCGAGGATGTACTAAAAACATTTTTTTTAGATCGAGGATGTACTAAACAAATGTTTTTAGATCGAGGATGTACTAAACAAATGTTTTTAGATCGAGGATGTACTAAAAAAATTTTTTTTTAGATCGAGGATGTACTAAAAAAATTTTTTTTGATCGAAGATGTACTAAAAAAATTTTTTTTGATCGAGGATGTACTAAAAAATTTTTTTTGATCGAGGATGTACTAAAAAAATTTTTTTTAGATCGAGGATGTACTAAAAAAATTTTTTTCATATCAAGGATGTACTAAAAAAATTTTTTTAGATCGAGGATGTACTAAAAAATTTTTTTTGATCGAGGATGTACTAAAAAAAATTTTTTCAGATCGAGGATGTACTAAAAAAATTTTTTTCATATCAAGGATGTACTAAAAAAATTTTTTTAGATCGAGGATGTACTAAAAAAATTTTTTTTAGATCGAGGATGTACTAAAAAAATTTTTTTTAGATCGAGGATGTACTAAAAAAATTTTTTTTAGATCGAGGATGTACTACAAAAATTTTTTTCATATCAAGGATGTACTAAAAAAATTTTTTTTAGATCGAGGATGTACTAAAAAAATTTTTTTTAGATCGAGGATGTACTAAAAAATTTTTTTTTGATCGAGGATGTACTAAAAAAAATTTTTTCAGATCGAGGATGTACTAAAAAATTTTTTTTAGATCGAGGATGTACTAAAAAAATTTTTTTCATATCAAGGATGTACTAAAAAAATTTTTTTTAGATCGAGGATGTACTAAAAAAATTTTTTTTAAATCGAGGATGTACTAAAAAAATTTTTTTTAGATCGAGGATGTACTAAAAAAATTTTTTTCATATCAAGGATGTACTAAAAATATTTTTTTTAGATCGAGGATGTACTAAAAAAATTTTTTTTAGATCGAGGATGTACTAAAAAAATTTTTTTAGATCGAGGATGTACTAAAAAAATATTTTTCATATCAAGGATGTACTAAAAAATTTTTTTTAGATCGAGGATGTACTAAAAAACTTTTTTTAAATCGAGGATGTACTAAAAAAATTTTTTTAGATCGAGGATGTACTAAAAAAATTTTTTTGATCGAGGATGTACTAAAAAAATTTTTTTAGATCGAGGATGTACTAAAAAATTTTTTTAGATCGAGGATGTACTAAAAAAATTTTTTTAGATCGAGGATGTACTAAAAAATTTTTTTTAAATCGAGGATGTACTAAAAATTTTTTTTAAATCGAGGATGTACTAAAAAAATTTGTTTTAATCAAGGATGTAATAAAAAAATATTTTTCATATCAAGGATGTACTAAAAAATTTTTTTTAGATCGAGGATGTACTAAAAAACTTTTTTTAAATCGAGGATGTACTAAAAAAATTTTTTTAGATCGAGGATGTACTAAAAAATTTTTTTTTGATCGAGGATGTACTAAAAAAATTTTTTTAGATCGAGGATGTACTAAAAAAATTGTTTTCATATCAAGGATGTAATAAAAAATTTTTTTTCGTATCAAGGATGTACTAAAAAAAATATTTTTTGATCAAGGACGATCCGAAAAATTTTTTCCGCTCCTGGTGATATTGTTCCATTCTTCACTCTACGCCCTAAGAAGTTTACTTCCCGTGGCATGAATTGGCACTTTTTCCACTTTATCGCTGGGCCGTATTCTGCAGCTGTTCTTAACACTGATGCCGTTTTCGATAAACACTCTACTGGCGTTGAACCGTGGATGACGTGGATATCATCCATATACAAATCTAGCACGTTGTTTGCAATCATATCGCGAAAGACATAGTTCACGTAACGAATAAAGACCGCCGGTGAATTACGCAGCCCGACAGGTGCTCGGTTGAATTCGTACAAACCACGTTTCGTCGCGAACGCCGTATACTTCTTACTCGTTTCCCTGCACGGGGACATGCAAAAAAAAAAACCGTTTTCCATGTACCATAACCATGAGAACCATTGCGCCTTTTGAAGCTGTTGTACTACTTCGTCGATAACCGGTGCAGGGAATCCGTCTTTCAAAATCATGGAAGTAAGTTTCCGATAATCGCTGCCATCTCGGTTGGTTCCGTCTTGCTTCTTAACCACCACAACACGGCTAGCATATGCTGATGTAGAATGGCCTAACAATGCCTTTCTTCAACCATTCGTCTACCTCTGATCATCCACTGCTTTGGATTCCGAAAACCTTGGTCGGCTTGGTGGATGTCGGAAAGGCATTATTTGTCCGTCAGGTAACTGGACACGACTCTTGTTGAAAACCAACCTGACCCTGTTTTGGTTGAACTCGCGTTCGAGCGCGTTGCGATACTTCTCCGAAACTGCTGTTAGTTGATCACTTTCCACTTGGAACACATGCCGTGAGCAGCGTATCCTCCACGTTGTTTATGTTCTTTCTCCACAAGCCGAGGTGTTAGGCCTTACACCATACTTTTTGTTACCACCGCGTCGAACAATACACCAGGGATGCTCTACCCACAATGCATTCGTACCGTCTGGCACAATAAAAAACTACTGGCACTGACCGGATAGGTGTGGTCATTTCTCGACACATCCATAGAAGCACTACCCTCGGCACGGGTACGCTTTCCTCCGAAGCCAATGCAGTTCAATAGCGATGTACCGTTGGTTTCTCTGCGTCTACGACTAAATGCGAAAGGAACTCTTGCCACAAGCCTCGCTTTTTGTGCACTCGCTTGCCTTGTGCCCAAAGCTACCACATTCGAAACACTTTATTTGTTTAACTTTGCACTCTCGGGCACTTCGTGTCCAATTTTTGCCACAACTGTAACACTTGCGCACGCCACCTATCTGCGTGTGTTCCTGCTGTCCGCCACTCGTTTTAACTATATTTTCCATTCGCTCTTGTTCTAGCCTCAGCTGTTATGCGTCATGTCCATCCGCACTGTACTCCACGCGGCTGCTTTCGTCAATCTCGGCATTGCTTGCGCTATTCGCTGCATTTCGTACATCGCTCGCGCGGATGAAAAGGGCCCAAACACTTGAATCAATGCAATGCTCGCAGGGCAGCATATGATGACGCAACGCCTTTTAGAGTCAGTATAAAACTTCGGGCTACTCTAGCAAACTCCCTCGCATTCATGGCACCAAGCTTTGATATCGCGAGTTACGTCCTCGCCGTATGCTTCGATCGAAACCTTCACATCACGAAACGCGTAACGTTGCATGGGTTTTAGCTCTATTTGGTGCGGATTTTGGCTCAACAGCAGACAGAGAAGCATCCAGCATCGTGAAAACCAGTCACACCTGTCACACCTCGTTGTCGAACTGTCCGTTAGCTTGCGCCTCGATCAAGCGCGCCGCCAAATCCTCCTTTCGCACTAATCCTGGGCGCGTAAATTCTTCCACTAATCTTTCCATTGGCACTTTTGACTGCTTAGCACACAGCTCAGAAAAAAACAAACACACACACAGATTGAATCTATTCGGTTCTATTGCTCGATGTTTACTTTTCCAGAGGTTGACAACGACAACGACTGCTCTTACCCGCTGATCGCTGCCTTTATAGCCTACGGGTGACACTCTCACCTTTTCACATACATTCAGTAAGCAAGTTCGTTTGCAAGGCCCCGAGAGGGCCAACTTGGTATCTCGGGAAGCGTACGAATAAACGTCAAAAGTGAAGTCAGGTTTTTTTTTATTTGTCACCGCACTCGACGACTTCTCGGACAACTGCCTCTTCTTCAGACGCTGCTCACCTACACATGCCATCGATCGGCTGGAGCTATGCCACCGTGGGCACTCCCATACAAATACCGGGATAAAAGGCTGGCGAGATTATTTACTAAATAATTTGATTTAAATGTACAAGTTTACACTACTGCAAACGAAAGCTGATCTGTTTTTGCTGATTGTAGCACTTTTTCATACTAAAAATCCTTAAAAAAGTGTTTTCATGTATTGCAACGCCTGTATGTATGCAACTGCGAAACGTTTGCTGATGTAAAAAAAGATGTTATAGCGTACTTATGAGCACGTTTCACGAAGAAATAGTTACAAAGCAATCAAACTAATATTATTTTTGATGAATTGATAACATTATTTTTGATGAGTGGAAAATTTGCTGAATATTCAGTCAAAAAATACATAACAAAAGAAAATTTAAGTGCAATTAAAAATGTTTGTCAAAAATGCTAATAACATTAAAAATAATAAACATAGTATAATATCAATATAAAAAAATATGAACAGTAATATGACTACCGAAAACCTGTTGGTTGTAGTCGGTTGCACAAAAGATTTAAATATGAAATACGACTTTTTTTCTTTTTTTTTTGGGAAACTACGATTGAGAGTATGAAAAAAAAGGTAAAAAACTCATAAGTAAGTAACTATTCTATATTATATTAATCGCTAACGAATCGAGTTAAATGTGAATCAGGTTCGAAACGTTTGTTTAAATTATCTAGCGTTATCAATACTTCATCGCAGCCTTCTATTATATCTGATCCGATTGAGGAGCTATCACGTGTTTGTGATGATATTGTTCGTTTCGGGTGAATTTACGTGAATTTTCATTGCACTTTTCATTATTGCTATTTGCGTTCGTAGTATTACATGCAAAAAAACGTTTTTACTTCATCTGGATGTGTTTGTTAGTTTAGTAACAGCCTGCATACGTCTGTCAAGTGAAATTTGAACTTATATAAGGGTCCGAAGAATAAAGCCCTTGCATGAAAACATCGCTCATGTTAAGCATTCTTGAGCTCTTCCTAGCATACGGAGATCTCTACGGTCTTTCCTAAATATTTTATGCCTTATTATTTTATGAGCCAAAACTTTGTGGACCGTGTGGCAGGCATTTGATACCGATGATACTGGGATGAATGGATTAATTGGCTCTGAACAACTGATCGCCATCAAAATATGCTTAAATCTTTTAACAAGTTCTACTTTCAATGCCCAAACTATTACTAAACAAAGTAACATTTGCAAAAAAAAACTCGTCGACAAGTATTGCCAGTTGTACCGTTACCACCCGTAGGTCTTGGCTCGTCAACTTTAACCCCAAATTCATTGTACAATTTTTCGATCCATATAAAATTTTGTGACTTTCCACTTTTTTTGAAATCAAGTCTGTACGAGGTATGTAACAGACATTCAAAAAAATCGTATCCAACAATGCAAAGGAGAAATTCCAAATTACCGGGGGTTTCTTCTTTTGCTAAAAACCCACTTTTCAATCGACTTATACTATGCATTTCATTAGGCGTTACACCATAAATGCAACAATTTTGCATGGAAAGCGTATTTGTTACAGAAGCCAACACTTTTCCATCAATCATACTCATATAAAAACAAAAATCTAACATAAATATGCTTAGTATCATTCAAATCTTTTTTTTAATGGCAGTAAAGAAGGCACATTTCTGATTCGATTTCCTGTATCGATTGCAAAACTTTTTCTTTTGCCTCTTTTGCAAACTCGATCATAATTCGTCTACAAAACCATGGTACTCTGAGACAAAAGATTCAACCAAACCAAAACCATTTTTTGTTCCTTTGTGCTAGAAAAAAGACGGATAGGAGTCAATGCCGTGGCAAGTTAATCGGAATCAGACAAATCTGCTCCATTAAAATCTCGATATTGTTGATGGTATTGACCATGTCCACTAGATCCATCTGTACCCCATGAGCAAAGCAATACAAGCTCTAAAGAAGTGTAACAATTTTCATTCATATAATTCAACATATGAACGTTCTGCATCTTAGTAATTCTAGCGGATGTGTGATTTTAGAAGAGCTTGAAGCTGAACCTTAGCCTTTTTTTCACTAATAGTTACATTTGCTTCTTTTGCTGCACATTGTAACTTCAGTTTCGTAATTGATGGCTAAGAGGGAAATTGTTTCCTCGATACCTTATAAATGTCTATATATTGAGATTTGGAGAATCCGTTATCGATGAAACAAGCAAGACCTTCCCTCAGGAGACACTAAACTATTCCCAGCATGTTGAGACATATAACGGCTCCGGATTTTGCAACACTTGATCAATAGAATGCAACAGCTTAATGTTTTTCTCCTTATATGCTAATAACCGCACATACTATAATTGTTCTTCAATATTTTCACTATTCAGTCACTGTGTCTTTCTCTGCTAACACTTCTATGTTTGTTTCTTATACATAACTTCGCTGAACTTCTTTTTTGGGCGCCCCAAACACTTTAACTTCAAATTTTGCCTTATATCTTTTGATATTTCGCATTCGCCGCTTGTATTGAATTTCCAGATTTTTCACCTTCACTGTCACTTTCTTCATTGCACTTGAAATAATTTTCACATGACTCTCAATATATTCAACAGCCCGTTTTATATTCTGACTAGAATTGTTTTTGTACTTAAAGTTTTGAATGATATCACCCTTTTTTCGAAGGAACCCATCGTAACACTTCTAATGCGTCGAACGAATTATGAATATATCGCAAAATATTACGCTAAACTGACCACAAAAAGCAAAAAAACCTAACATCACGTCGAAAATATCTACCTTTACGAAACTGTTTGCCCGGTTCAACGAACGCATTAGTTGCGGTAAATACTCATAAAACAAAAAATGGTAAACGTGCCCGGTGTAATTAAATTTGCTAGCCTGTACAATCCTGGAAAAGGTGAAATTTCGCACAAGGCAATTACGTACATGTTTTGTCATTTCAAAATTGTCGTTTCCATTCAAATGTGTAAGACCAATTCATTTTTGTTGAAATTGGGACGTAAAAAGAGTTTGAACGGATATGGAATATCTTTATGATAAATGAAACGCCTACTTAAAACAAAACAGACTTCAAGAGGCTCTATGTAACCACACTCCGGGGAACGAAAAGGGATTTACCATATGTTACCGGTAATATCAACGGTTTTTTTTTGAATAGTTGCAACTTGTTGCTATCTTTGCTATTCAACATCGCAAATCAGCAATGTAAAACAACTCATATCAATCTAACACGAAACTAAACGGTGTAATGATTGAATAAATTTTATCAAAAAGGTCCACGTTCTAAGTAACTTTGCTTAAATTACCGTCACAAGTTTCATTCCTTATGTCACACCATAACCTCAAAAACGGGTGGCTTTGGTCGTTGAACCACGATACAGGGCTCAGAAAAAATGGTTTATTTATTCGAGTATTAAATTTTTTTTTCATATCAAGGATGTACTTAAAAAAATTTTTTTTAGATCGAGGATGTACTAAAAAAATTTTTTTAGATCGAGGATGTACTAAAAAAATTTTTTTAGATCGAGGATGTACTAAAAAAAATTTTTTCACATCAAGGATGTACTAAAAAAATTTTTTTTAGATCGAGGATGCACTAAAAAATTTTTTTTATATCAAGGATGTACTAAAAAAATTTTTTTTAAATCGAGGATGTACTAAAAAAATTTTTTTTAGATCGAGGATGTACTAAAAAATTTATGTTTGATCGAGGATGTACTAAAAATTTTTTTTTAGATCGAGGTTGTACTAAAAAATTTTTTTAGATCGAGGATGTACTACAAAAATTTTTTTAGATCGAGGATGTTCTAAAAAAATTTTTTTAGATCGAGGATGTACTAAAAAAATTTTTTTTAGATCGAGGATGTACTAAAAAAATTTTTTTAGATCGAGGATGTACTAAAAAAATTTTTTTAGATCGAGGATGTACTAAAAAAATTTTTTTTAGATCGAGGATGTACTAAAAAAATTTTTTTAGATCGAGGATGTACTAAAAAAATTTTTTTTAGGTCGAGGATGTACTAAAAAAATTTTTTTTAGGTCGAGGATGTACTAAAAAAATTTTTTTAGATCGAGGATGTACTAAAAAAATTTTTTCATATCAAGGATGTACTAAAAAAATTTTTTTAAATCGAGGATGTACTAAAAAAATTTTTTTTAAATCGAGGATGTACTAAAAAAATTTTTTTAGATCGAGGATGTACTAAAAAATTTTTTTTAAATCGAGGATGTACTAAAAAAAATTTTTTCATATCAAGGATGTACTAAAAAAATTTTTTTTAGATCGAGGATGTACTAAAAAAATTTTTTTAAATCGAGGATGTTCTAAAAAAATTTTTTTTAAATCGAGGATGTACTAAAAAAATTTTTTTAGATCGAGGATGTACTAAAAAAATTTTTTTTAGATCGAGGATGTACTAAAAAAATTTTTTTAGATCGAGGATGTACTAAAAAAATTTTTTTTAAATCGAGGATGTACTAAAAAAATTTTTTTAGATCGAGGATGTACTAAAAAAATTTTTTTTAGATCGAGGATGTATTAAAAAAATTTTTTTAGATCGAGGATGTACTAAAAAAAATTTTTTTACATCGAGGATGTACTAAAAAATTTTTTTTTATCGAGGATGTACTAAAAAAATTTTTTTCATATCAAGGATGTACTAAAAAAATTTTTTTTAGATCGAGGATGTACTAAAAAAATTTTTTTTGATCGAGGATGTACTAAAAAAATTCTTTTTAGATCGAGGATGTACTAAAAAAATTTTTTTAGATCGAGGATGTACTAAAAAATTTTTTTTTAGATCGAGGATGTACTAAAAAAATTTTTTTCATATCAAGGATGTACTAAAAAAATTTTTTTTAGATCGAGGATGTACTAAAAAAATTTTTTTTGATCGAGGATGTACCAAAAAAATTTTTTTTAGATCGAGGATGTACTAAAAAAATTTTTTTTGATCGAGGATGTACTAAAAAAATTTTTTTAGATCGAGGATGTACTAAAAAAAATTTTTTAGATCGTGGATGTACTAAAAAAATTTTTTTTAGATCGAGGATGTACTAAAAAAATTTTTTTTCATATCAAGGATGTACTAAAAAAATTTTTTTAGATCAAGGATGTACTAACAAAAAATATTTTTTGATCAAGGACGATCCGAAAACTTTTTTCCGCTCCTGGTGATATTGTTCCATTCTTCACTCTATGCCCTAAGAAGTTTACTTCCCGTGGCATGAATTGGCACTTTTTCCACTTTATCGCTGGGCCGTATTCTGCAGCTGTTCTTAACACTGATGCCGTTTTCGATAAACACTCTACTGGCGTTGAACCGTGGATGACGTGGATATCATCCATATACAATTCTAGCACGTTGCACGTGCATTCATATCGCGAAAGACATCGTTCACGTAACGAATAAAGACCGCCGGTGAATTACGCAGCCCGACAGGTGCTCGGTTGAATTCGTACAAACCACGTTTCGTCGCGAACGCCGTATACTTCTTACTCGTTTCCCTGCACGGGGACTTTTGAAGTTTTTGTGCTACTTCGTCGATAACCGGTGCAGGGAATCCGTCTTTCAAAATCATGGAAGTAAGTTTCCGATAATCGCTGCCATCTCGGTTGGTTCCGTCTTGCTTCTTAACCACCACAACACGGCTAGCATATTCTGATGCCGAATGGCCTAACAATGCCTTTCTTCAACCATTCGTCTACCTCTGATCATCCACTGCTTTGGATTCCGAAAACCTTGGTCGGCTTGGTGGATGTCGGAAAGGCATTATTTGTCCGTCAGGTAACTGGACACGACTCTTGTTGAAAACCAACCTGACCCTGTGTTGGGTGAACTCGAGTTCGAGCGCGTTGCGATACTTCTCCGAAACTGCTATTAGTTGATCACTTTCCACTTGGAACACATGCCGCGAGCAGCGTATCCTCCACGTTGTTTATGTTCTTTCTCCACATGCCGAGGTGTTAGGCCTTACACCATACTTTTTTTTACCACCGCGTCGACCAATACACCAGGGATGCTCTACCCACAATGCATTCGTACCGTCTGGCACAATAAAAAACTACTGGCACTGACCGGATAGGTGTGGTCATTTATCGACACATCCATAGAAGCACTACCCTCGGCCCGGGTACGCTTTCCTCCGAAGCCAATGCAGTTCAATAGCGATGTACCGTTGGTTTCTCTGCGTCTACGATCAAATGCGAAAGGAACTCTTGCCACAAGCCTTCTTTTTTGTGCACTCGCTTGCCTTTTGCCCAAAGCTACCACATTCAAAGCACTTTATTTGTTTAACTTTGCACTCTCGGGCACTTCGTGTCCAATTTTTGCCACAACTGTAACACTTGCGCACGCCACCTATCTGCGTGTGTTCCTGCTGTCCGCCACTCGTTTTAACTATATTTTCCATTCGCTCTTGTTCTAGCCTCAGCTGTTATGCGTCATGTCCATCCGCACTGTACTCCACGCGGCTGCTTTCGTCAATCTCGGCATTGCTTGCGCTATTCGCTGCATTTCGTACATCGCTCGCGCGGATGAAAAGGGCCCAAACACTTGAATCAATGCAATGCTCGCAGGGCAGCATATGATGACGCAACGCCTTTTAGAGTCAGTATAAAACTTCGGGCTACTCTAGCAAACTCCCTCGCATTCATGGCACCAAGCTTTGATATCGCGAGTTACGTCCTCGCCGTATGCTTCGATCGAAACCTTCACATCACGAAACGAGTAACGTTGCATGATTTTTAGCTCTATTTGGTGCGGATTTTGGCTCAACAGCAGACAGAGAAGCCTCCAGCATCGTGAACACCAGTCACACCTGTCACATCGTTGTCTCACTGTCCGCTAGCTTGCGCCTCGATCAAGCGCGCCGCCAAATCCTCCTTTCGCACTAATCCTGGGCGCGTAAATTCTTCCACTAATCTTTCCATTGTCACTTTTGACTGCTTAGCACACAGCTCAGCAAAAAACAAACACACACACAGATTGAATCTATTCGGTCTTTGCTCGATGTTTACTTTTCCAGAGGTTGACAACGACAACGACTGCTCTTACTCTGAAGGACCAATAAATGGCATATAATTTTTATTTTATATACTAATGTTTCTCTACAACTTTGGTGATGACATCCCCTAAAAACGTGATGACATCCTCTAATCTTGGTTCCTACTCTGATTCCTGAGTATCTACACGCTAGGTGTGGCTACTGAGCCTTATAATTTGTTCAATCCTCTCTAGTCATTGGTACCGGCCCTAAGCTGTTCTGCCTAAAACTTGCCCTACCTGGCTAGAAAAAATCTCACCACGCAAGGCCATCTATCGGGGACGGACCCCATTTTTCCTTAAAAATTAAATCTAACTACCTTAGAACTAGATAACCAACCTACACCTATCTACACACTACTTAAAAAAATCACCTTAAAAAAGGTCCCGGATCAAAGCATACGCTGAGTTCCGGGAGGTGAGTTGGAGTCGCATGAGATCGGCTTCAATCGGCCGGTCACTTATCAGTGGGATCCCTGCATCTAGACGCAGGTCCCTGGTGGGCAGATTGAGAATCATCTTCAGCAACTTGTTCTGGTCTGTTCTCTGCACCACCAGCACATCCGCGTTTAAGCCATTGCTCCAAACATTGGATCCGTACATCAGCACGCGCAAGATGACTTGGCGCGGTAGAGAATAAGTTTTTTTGTCCGCGAGCGTGGCGCGCAGCGATGAGTGGAACCAAACTCAGCAAAAGAGTCCAAGTGTTTTTTGGAGCCAAGGTGATCTGCATGCTTCCTGAAGGAAAGCTTTCGATGGGTTTCACCTTACGCACGATGGAAGCCATAAGGCATCCGACGTTTTTTTACGGGGACCACCATCACCTGGGTCTTTGCAAGCTTGACTCTTATCCTCCACTCGTTGAGGTAAATTATCCAAACCTCGCTGAAGTCCTCCACCGAGGGAGTACAAAATGGCAGTGTCGTGTGCGTTTTAACAGCCAAGTCGGGACCATCCGACGTAAAACAAGCGCACAAGCGAGTGGTCCTAGGACACTCCCCTGTGTGGAACGCCAGCACAGTACATTGTCCGACGTACGAGAACTCAGATAGCTCTGAATGATTCTCACCAACTCCTTGACGTCGGAAATTGCTGGACACGAAGCTTATGCAATAAGCCCACCGTTGCCAAACGTTGTCGAAAGCCTTTTGCGATGTCCAGAAGGGTCCATCGCGGTTGACTTTCCACACAGCTTTGCGTCATTGATGAGATTCAGGACACGCTGCAGCTGCACCTCCGTCAGCAGTGTTGCTGTCGGAGCAGTGGACTTCCATCCGAGTGTAAATCATCCACTCAAAAATCTTGTCAAAAATCCTTTTCTATATCGTCGGGAAATACCCCAAGCACCAGACAGCTGTGTTAAGGATGCTGGCTTAAAAAGCTCACAGCTCCCATGGCCAACGTGTTTTTTTACATCGTGTTAAAAATGTTGTCCGCTCCAGGGGAGCTTTAAATCCGACACCGTACGTTATGAGTGCCCGGGACCTCACCCAAGGGAGGTCCGGTCAGTGTCAGAGGAAGAAAATAAGGAGCCTGGCGCTAGCGCAACGGCGTCGTGTCGCTCACTCGATGAGCGTGAGTTCAAATGTTCAGCGAATAGCTTTGGGGCTTCACCCATGGGGCCAATTCTTCAGCACTTTAGCTACTCGCCACAAAAAGGGCCGAGAGTTGCTGTGGAACATGGAACTGCGAATCTCCTTTCGAAAAGGGATCATTCCTAGCTGATCATTCAATCTGTCCCTAACTACCTTACCGAGGCGCCTGGTATTGGGCCCTCCTGATTTCCTGATCTCCTGGAGAGTTTCGCAACTTTCATGAGGTGTTTCTCGGCTACCCTTAAGCTACGTATGAGCCTAGTGATGAGCCTGCGTCGATGTCCTCCATCGTCGTGTGGCCTGCTGCACCCGTTGTTCGAGGTTGTCACTGACGATCCGCTTGAAGTTGCTCCAGTTGGCCGCTCGGCTCCAGTTAAGCTGCTGCCTTCTGGCTTGCGTCGCAAAGTCCTGGCATGTGGTCCGAAGGTACGGCCGTCAGGGTCTCCCGCAAAACGTTGAAACGTCCCGGGGCGCGCGTGTGAGTTTCCGGTGATCATGCCGCAGCTTCTCGAAGGGATCAGGGATCAGCTTCCCGGGTCTCGAGTTCCACGTAGCACTAAGGTTAAGGGTCACTGCGGATGCTATAAAAGGAAACGCAGGTGTGCGTTAGGACCTGGTCTTTCGGGGAGGACCTTCACCACCCCCCGTTTGAGTTCTAGCCAGAGACGGATTACATCGCCAAGCTGGCTCTCAAGTTCCGGCTCCTCGGTGTTTTGCTGGCGCTCGCTCGCTCAGGATGCCACGCAGCTTGGAAGCGGTGTCGATGCCTTTTTATTCTTCTTGCGTCGTTCACGCTGTAGCAGGTCACCACGTAGAAAGTTCGGATAATTGAAACACTGTCCAAAAATATAATGTTCACAGGTGACTGCTGACTTAAGACGGACTCTTTATGCTGACGATAGCTTGCTTTATAGGTGGTTTTCCAAAAAAACCACGTTAGCCAGAAACATGAGAGTGGAGCACGTTTTTCGCTCGAAGGTCCGGCAAATCGTAAGACGATCGGTAGCCATATTGTATTACTGCTGCTGCATGAGTATAACCGTCGCATAACTAATTCGGTTCTCACGCTAGTGGCTCTAGCGTGGTCAGCAAATGTTAGACAACGCTTCGTGGTCAATGTAAGGAATGTTGGAATTTAGCTTACACCTTCCCCCTCAGAAAAGAATGATATTACGGAGTAAGATTATTCGTTAAAAGTAACAACATCATTTGGCAATTTTGTGTTTTATGGCTTTTAAAACTAACATTGGTCGCAATGTTTAATGTACTAGGCTACAATCTAGGTTACAATTAGTCTATTTTTATGAACTTTTTGAGTTTCTCTATTTACTTTATGTTTAATAATTGCATTCGGGTGTTCTATTTTTATTACTGCAAATGGTCCAGAATAGATTTTATCGAGTTTTCTTCTGTTTTCGATTTTTAACCAAACTGTTTCTCCTTCCGATACGTCAATAGGGTTTGTTTCTGTGCTTTGCTTCTTACTTCTATTTATTTTAGATTTTTCTAGTAATTCTCTAACTCTTTTAACCGTAGATTGAGTCTTAAATTTAAGTTCGGTATAGTAGGAATCGTAATTGTATATTGGATCTATTTTAATGGATTTTTCTATTGATTGTGGTAAGTTAACTTGTCGTCCAAAAAGAATTTCAAATGGTGTATATTGGTGTGTAGAATGTGGGGTTGTATTGTAACTGAAAACGTAATATTGTAACCAAGTATACCAATCATCTTTTTCTTCATTTATAAAGTGGCGTAAAAATTCGTTCAAACAACGATGATTACGTTCTAAACCGCCGATAGTTTCTGGATGGTATGCGGTTGAGAATTTTTGTTCGATATTTAAGAAGTTACAAATATGTTGAAATATTTCATTCTTGTACTCTGTTCCCATATCAGTTTTGATTACTAATGGGCAACCGTGCACAAGCATGCAATTTTCAACGAAAGCTTTTGCTAGTGTTTTAGCTTGCTTATCAATAATAGGTACGGCTATTATATATTTGGTCAAATCACATTGAGCTGTCAGTGCATATCGATTTCCATTAGTGGATTTTGTAAATGGTCCAACCGTATCAATAGACACAACATCAAATGGTCTAGCCGGGGTTGTAGTCTTAACAAACGCTTCCTTAGTGGTATGTTTGTGTTTGTTTTGAATGCATTTCGTGCATTTTTTTTATAAAATTGGTAATTGTTCCTTTCATATTTCTCCAGTAATATGAACTTCTTAACTTTTTCATTAGTCTTGTTGTACCAACGTGTCCGCCCGAAGGGGTATCGTGGTTTTCAGAAATAATTTTCTCGATTTCGTTTTCACATGTTATAATTTTCGCTGGTTGGTATATTATTATGTCGACATAATTCAAAACTTGGTTGGAAATTGTTTTGAAAGTTTGTTTATCTACCAGCGAGAATATAACATTATCGTTTCGAATTGCTAGCTTCTTTATTTTCAATTTCTTGGCCATTTCATCTATTGAAAGAATATATTTTTTAAAATCAAAGTTTTTCAATGCATAAGGAAACTGCACGAAATGCATTCAAAACAAACACAAACATACCTTCTTTTTGCTCTCCGGAACTGGGGCCGGTATGAGCTTTGTCTTCACGGCAACTTCTACCTGCTTCGTAGGTAGAGTGCCATTGGCATTGCGTTTTTGTTTCATTAGAAACGCAATGTGCTCCTTTTTCCTCCAAGAGGGCCACGACATGGTCCGAAGACCGCAAACCGCAGACCCTTAAAGGACAACTTGATACGGTTTGTCCCCCTTTGAAAATCATGCGAGTAACTCACGGAGAGAGAGAGAGAGAGAGAGCGAGAGCGGTCGGCGATCTTTTAAGGGCCTCAGTCGAACAGATCGGATCTGGCCTCAACTCAATATCCAGCGTGGTCGCCTGGGCCGGACTTCCGAGGATCACCGAGCAACAGCTGAGCCGGGTGACTTTTGCATCATCTGCGGTCATCTGTGCCCCTGTCGACCAGCCACGGGGGCTTTTTCGGTACCGCAGAATGTGTTTAGGGGCACCCGAGCGAACATAACCCCACCCCCGTTTCCGTGCACGTCGTTGCCTGGCGATCATTAGCCAGGGGAGGTTTCGGTTTTGCCGTCCTTTGCTTTCGTACGAATGTTGTTTTTTTGAATGTTTTGTGTATTTTTTTTTTAATGTGTTTTCATTTAACACTGTTCATGTTTTCGTGTGTTTGTTCGAATAAAAATGTGCCAACGCACACGCTTTGTATGAACTAAAAAAACGGTTTTTTTGATCGAGGATGTACTAAAAAAATTTTTTTTAGATCGAGGATGTACTAAAAAAATTTTTTTTAGATCGAGGATGTACTTAAAAAAATTTTTTTTAGATCGAGGATGGACTAAAAAAATTTTTTTAGATCGAGGATGTACTAAAAAATTTTTTTTCATATCAAGGATGTACTAAAAAAATTTTTTCATATCAAGGATGTACTAAAAAAAATGTTTTCATATCAAGGATGTGCTAAAAAAACTTTTTTTAGATCGAGGATGTACTAGAAAAATTTTTGTTAAATCGAGGATGTACTAGAAAAATTTTTTTTAGATCGAGGATGTGCTAAAAAAATTTTTTTAGATCGAGGATGTACTAAAAAAATTTTTTTTAGATCGAGGATGTACTAAAAAAATTTTTTTTGGTCGAGGATGTACTAAAAAAATTTTTTTAGATCGAGGATGTACTAAAAAAAATTTTTTTACATCGAGGATGTACTAAAAAATTTTTTTTTATCGAGGATGTACTAAAAAAATTTTTTTTAAATCGAGGATATACTAAAAAAATTTTTTTTCAATCGAGGATGTACTAAAAAAATTTTTTTAGATCGAGGATGTACTAAAAAAATTTTTTTTAGGTCGAGGATGTACTAAAAAAATTTTTTTAGATCGAGGATGTACTAAAAAAATTTTTTTTAGATCGAGGATGTACTAAAAAAATTTTTTTAGATCGAGGATGTGCTAAAAAAATTTTTTTTAGATCGAGGATGTACTAAAAAATTTTTTTAGATCGAGGATGTACTAAAAAATTTTTTTAGATCGAGGATGTACTAAAAAAATTTTTTTTAAATCGAGGATGTACTAAAAAAATTTTTTTTAAATCGAGGATGTACTAAAAAAATTTTTTTAGATCGAGGATGTACTAAAAAATTTTTTTAGATCGAGGATGTACTAAAAAAATTTTTTTTAAATCGAGGATGTACTAAAAAAATTTTTTTAGATCGAGGATGTGCTAAAAAAATTTTTTTAGATCGAGGATGTACTAAAAAAATTTTTTTTAGATCGAGGATGTACTAAAAAAATTTTTTTTGGTCGAGGATGTACTAAAAAAATTTTTTTAGATCGAGGATGTACTAAAAAAAATTTTTTTACATCGAGGATGTACTAAAAAATTTTTTTTTATCGAGGATGTACTAAAAAAATTTTTTTTAAATCGAGGATATACTAAAAAAATTTTTTTTCAATCGAGGATGTACTAAAAAAATTTTTTTAGATCGAGGATGTACTAAAAAAATTTTTTTTAGGTCGAGGATGTACTAAAAAAATTTTTTTAGATCGAGGATGTACTAAAAAAATTTTTTTTAGATCGAGGATGTACTAAAAAAATTTTTTTAGATCGAGGATGTGCTAAAAAAATTTTTTTTAGATCGAGGATGTACTAAAAAATTTTTTTAGATCGAGGATGTACTAAAAAATTTTTTTAGATCGAGGATGTACTAAAAAAATTTTTTTTAAATCGAGGATGTACTAAAAAAATTTTTTTTAAATCGAGGATGTACTAAAAAAATTTTTTTAGATCGAGGATGTACTAAAAAATTTTTTTAGATCGAGGATGTACTAAAAAAATTTTTTTTAAATCGAGGATGTACTAAAAAAATTTTTTTAGATCGAGGATGTGCTAGAAAAATTTTTATTAGATCGAGGATGTACTAAAAAAATTTTTTTAGATCGAGGATGTACTAAAAAAATTTTTTTTAGGTCGAGGATGTACTAAAAAAATTTTTTTAGATCGAGGATGTACTAAAAAAATTTTTTTTAGGTCGAGGATGTACTAAAAAAATTTTTTTAGATCGAGGATGTACTAAAAAAATTTTTTTTAAATCGAGGATGTACTAAAAAAATTTTTTTAGATCGAGGATGTACTAAAAAAATTTTTTTTAGGTTGAGGATGTACTAAAAAAATTTTTTTAGATCGAGGATGTACTAAAAAAATTTTTTTTAGGTCGAGGATGTACTAAAAAAATTTTTTTAGATCGAGGATGTACTAAAAAAATTTTTTTTAGATCGAGGATGTACTAAAAAAATTTTTTTAAATCGAGGATGTACTAAAAAAATTTTTTTTAAATCGAGGATGTACTAAAAAAATTTTTTTAGATCGAGGATGTACTAAAAAAATTTTTTTTAGATCGAGGATGTACTAAAAATTTTTTTTAAATCGAGGATGTACTAAAAAAAATTTTTTCATATCAAGGATGTACTAAAAAAATTTTTTTTAGATCGAGGATGTACTAAAAAAATTTTTTTAGATCGAGGATGTACTAAAAAAATTTTTTTTAAATCGAGGATGTACTAAAAAAATTTTTTTAGATCGAGGGTGTACTAAAAAAATTTTTTTTAGGTCGAGGATGTACTAAAAAAATTTTTTTAGATCGAGGATGTACTAAAAAAATTTTTTTTAGGTCGAGGATGTACTAAAAAATTTTTTTTTAAATCGAGGATGTACTAAAAAAATTTTTTTTAAATCGAGGATGTACTAAAAAAATTTTTTTAGATCGAGGATGTACTAAAAAATTTTTTTTAGATCGAGGATGTACTGAAAAAAAATTTTTTTGATCGAGGATGTACTAAAAAAATTTTTTTTAGATCGAGGATGTACTAAAAAAATTTTTTTAGATCGAGGATGTACTAAAAAAATTTTTTTTAAATCGAGGATGTACTAAAAAAATTTTTTTAGATCGAGGATGTACTAAAAAATTTTTTTTTAAATCGAGGATGTACTAAAAAAATTTTTTTAGATCGAGGATGTACTAAAAAATTTTTTTTTAAATCGAGGATGTACTAAAAAAATTTTTTTTAAATCGAGGATGTACTAAAAAAATTTTTTTAGATCGAGGATGTACTAAAAAAAATTTTTTTAGATCGAGGATGTACTAAAAAAATTTTTTTAGATCGAGGATGTACTAAAAAAATTTTTTTCATATCAAGGCTGTACTAAAAATATTTTTTTTAGATCGAGGATGTACTAAAAAAATTTTTTTTAGATCGAGGATGTACTAAAAAAATTTTTTTAGATCGAGGATGTACTAAAAAAATTTTTTCATATCAAGGATGTACTAAAAAATTTTTTTTTTAGATCGAGGATGTACTAAAAAATTTTTTTTAGATCGAGGATGTACTAAAGAAATTTTTTTTTAGATCGAGGATGTACTAAAAAAATTTTTTTAGATCGAGGATGTACTAAAAAAATTTTTTTTAAATCGAGGATGTACTAAAAAAATTTTCTTAGATCGAGGATGTACTAAAAAATTTTTTTTTTGATCGAGGATGTACTAAAAAAATTTTTTTAGATCGAGGATGTGCTAAAAAATTTTTTTTAGATCGAGGATGTACTAAAAAATTTTTTTTAAATCGAGGATGTAATAAAAAAAATTTTTTTAGATCGAGGATGTACTAAAAAAATTTTTTTTTGATCGAGGATGTACTAAAAAAATTTTTTTTAGATCGAGGATGTACTAAAAAAATTTTTTTTGATCGAGGATGTACTAAAAAAATTTTTTTAGATCGAGGATGTACTAGAAAAATTTTTTTTAAATCGAGGATGTACTAAAAAAATTTTTTTTTGATCGAGGATGTACTAAAAAATTTTTTTTAAATCGAGGATGTACTAAAAAAATTTTTTTCATATCAAGGATGTACTAAAAAAATTTTTTTTAGATCGAGGATGTACTAAAAAAATTTTTTTAGATCGAGGATGTACTAAAAAATTTTTTTTTAAATCGAGGATGTACTAAAAAAATTTTTTTAGATCGAGGATGTACTAAAAAAATTTTTTTTAAATCGAGGATGTACTAAAAAAATTTTTTTAGATCGAGGATGTGCTAAAAAATTTTTTTTAGATCGAGGATGTACTAAAAAATTTTTTTTAAATCGAGGATGTAATAAAAAAAAATTTTTTAGATCGAGGATGTACTAAAAAAATTTTTTTTAAATCGAGGATGTACTAAAAAAATTTTTTTTAAATCGAGGATGTACTAAAAAAATTTTTTTAGATCGAGGATGTACTAAAAAAATTTTTTTTAAATCGAGGATGTACTAAAAAAATTTTTTTAGATCGAGGATGTGCTAAAAAAATTTTTTTTAGATCGAGGATGTACTAAAAAATTTTTTTTAAATCGAGGATGTACTAAAAAAATTTTTTTAGATCGAGGATGTACTAAAAAAATTTTTTTTTGATCGAGGATGTAATAAAAAAATTTTTTTTAGATCGAGGATGTACTAAAAAAATTTTTTTAGATCGAGGATGTACTAAAAAAATTTTTTTTAAATCGAGGATGTACTAAAAAAATTTTTTTAGATCGAGGATGTACTAAAAAAAATTTTTTTTGATCGAGGATGTACTAAAAAAATTTTTTTAGATCGAGGATGTACTAAAAAAATTTTTTTCATATCAAGGATGTACTAAACAAATTTTTTTTAGATCGAGGATGTACTAAAAAAATTTTTTTAGATCGAGGATGTACTAAAAAATTTTTTTTTAAATCGAGGATGTACTAAAAAAATTTTTTTAGATCGAGGATGTACTAAAAAATTTTTTTTGGATCGAGGGTGTACTAAAAAATTTTTTTTAAATCGAGGATGTACTAACAAAATTTTTTTAGATCGAGGATGTACTAAAAAAATTTTTTTTTGATCGAGGATGTAATAAAAAAATTTTTTTTAGATCGAGGATGTACTAAAAAAATTTTTTTAGATCGAGGATGTACTAAAAAAATTTTTTTTAAATCGAGGATGTACTAAAAAAATTTTTTTAGATCGAGGATGTACTAAAAAAATTTTTTTAGATCGAGGATGTACTAAAAAAATTTTGTTTGATCGAGGATGTACTAAAAAAATTTTTTTTGATCGAGGATGTACTAAAAAATTTTTTTCATATCAAGGATGTACTAAAAAAATTTTTTTTAGATTGAGGATGTACTAAAAAAATTTTTTTTGATCTAGGATGTACTAAAAAAATTTTTTTTAGATCGAGGATGTACTAAAAAAATTTTTTTAGATCGAGGATGTACTAAAAAAATTTTTTTCATATCAAGGATGTACTAAAATTTTTTTTTTAGATCGAGGATGTACTAAAAACTTTTTTTTTGATCGAGGATGTACTAAAAAAATTTTTTTAGATCGAGGATGTACTAAAAAATTTTTTTTGGATCGAGGGTGTACTAAAAAATTTTTTTTAAATCGAGGATGTACTAACAAAATTTTTTTAGATCGAGGATGTACTAAAAAAATTTTTTTTTGATCGAGGATGTAATAAAAAAATTTTTTTTAGATCGAGGATGTACTAAAAAAATTTTTTTAGATCGAGGATGTACTAAAAAAATTTTTTTTAAATCGAGGATGTACTAAAAAAATTTTTTTAGATCGAGGATGTACTAAAAAAATTTTTTTAGATCGAGGATGTACTAAAAAAATTTTGTTTGATCGAGGATGTACTAAAAAAATTTTTTTTGATCGAGGATGTACTAAAAAATTTTTTTCATATCAAGGATGTACTAAAAAAATTTTTTTTAGATTGAGGATGTACTAAAAAAATTTTTTTTGATCTAGGATGTACTAAAAAAATTTTTTTTAGATCGAGGATGTACTAAAAAAATTTTTTTAGATCGAGGATGTACTAAAAAAATTTTTTTCATATCAAGGATGTACTAAAATTTTTTTTTTAGATCGAGGATGTACTAAAAACTTTTTTTTTGATCGAGGATGTACTAAAAAAATTTTTTTTGATCAAGGATGTACTAAAAAATTTTTTTTTAGATCGAGGATGTACTAAAAAAATTTTTTTTGATCGAGGATGTACTAAAAAAATTTTTTTAGATCGAGGATGTACTAAAAAAAAATTTTTCATATCAAGGATGTACTAAAAAAATTGTTTTTAGATCGAGGATGTACTAAAAAAATTTATTTTGATCGAGGATGTACTAAAAAAGTTTTTTTAGATCGAGGATGTACCAAAAAAATTTTTTCATATCAAGGATGTACTAAAAAATTTTTTTTTAGATCGAGGATGTACTAAAAAAATTTTTTTGATCGAGGATGTACTAAAAAAATTTTTTTCACATCAAGGATGTACTAAAAAAATTTTTTTAGATCGAGGATGTACTAAAAAAATTTTGTTTGATCGAGGATGTACTAAAAAAATTTTTTTTGATCGAGGATGTACTAAAAAATTTTTTTCATATCAAGGATGTACTAAAAAAATTTTTTTCATATCAAGGATGTACTAAAAAAATTTTTTTTAGATCGAGGATGTAGTAAAAAAATTTTTTTAGATCGAGGATGTGCTAAAAAATTTTTTTTAGATCGAGGATGTACTAAAAAATTTTTTTTAAATCGAGGATGTAATAAAAAAAATTTTTTTAGATCGAGGATGTACTAAAAAAATTTTTTTTAAATCGAGGATGTACTAAAAAAATTTTTTTTAAATCGAGGATGTACTAAAAAAATTTTTTTAGATCGAGGATGTACTAAAAAAATTTTTTTTAAATCGAGGATGTACTAAAAAAATTTTTTTAGATCGAGGATGTGCTAAAAAAATTTTTTTTAGATCGAGGATGTACTAAAAAATTTTTTTTAAATCGAGGATGTACTAAAAAAATTTTTTTAGATCGAGGATGTACTAAAAAAATTTTTTTTTGATCGAGGATGTAATAAAAAAATTTTTTTTAGATCGAGGATGTACTAAAAAAATTTTTTTAGATCGAGGATGTACTAAAAAAATTTTTTTTAAATCGAGGATGTACTAAAAAAATTTTTTTAGATCGAGGATGTACTAAAAAAAAATTTTTTTTGATCGAGGATGTACTAAAAAAATTTTTTTAGATCGAGGATGTACTAAAAAAATTTTTTTCATATCAAGGATGTACTAAACAAATTTTTTTTAGATCGAGGATGTACTAAAAAAATTTTTTTAGATCGAGGATGTACTAAAAAATTTTTTTTTAAATCGAGGATGTACTAAAAAAATTTTTTTAGATCGAGGATGTACAAAAAAAATTTTTTTTAAATCGAGGATGTACTAAAAAAATTTTTTTAGATCGAGGATGTGCTAAAAAAATTTTTTTTAGATCGAGGATGTACTAAAAAATTTTTTTTAAATCGAGGATGTACTAAAAAAATTTTTTTAGATCGAGGATGTACTAAAAAAATTTTTTTTTGATCGAGGATGTAATAAAAAAATTTTTTTTAGATCGAGGATGTACTAAAAAAATTTTTTTAGATCGAGGATGTACTAAAAAAATTTTTTTTAAATCGAGGATGTACTAAAAAAATTTTTTTAGATCGAGGATGTACTAAAAAAATTTTTTTTGATCGAGGATGTACTAAAAAAATTTTTTTTAGATCGAGGATGTACTAAAAAAATTTTTTTTAGATCGAGGATGTACTAAAAAAATTTTTTTTGATCGAGGATGTATTAAAAAAATTTTTTTAGATCGAGGATGTACTAAAAAAATTTTTTTAGATCGAGGATGTACTAAAAAAATTTTTTTCATATCAAGGATGTACTAAAAAAATTTTTTTAGATCGAGGATGTACTAAAAAAATTTTTTTTAGATCGAGGATGTACTAAAAAAATTTTTTTAGATCGAGGATGTACTAAAAAAATTTTTTTTAGATCGAGGATGTACTAAAAAATTTTTTTTAAATCGAGGATGTACTAAAAAAATTTTTTTAGATCGAGGATGTACTAAAAAAATTTTTTTTAGATCGAGGATGTACTAAAAAAATTTTTTTAGATCGAGGATGTACTAAAAAAATTTTTTTTAGATCGAGGATGTACTAAAAAAATTTTTTTAGATCGAGGATGTACTAAAAAAATTTTTTTTAGATCGAGGATGTACTAAAAAAATTTTTTTTAGATCGAGGATGTACTAAAAAAATTTTTTTAGATCGAGGATGTACTAAAAAAAATTTTTTTAAATCGAGGATGTACTAAAAAAATTTTTTTAGATCGAGGATGTACTAAATAAATTTTTTTTAGATCGAGGATGTACTAAAAAAATTTTTTTTAGATCGAGGATGTACTAAAAAAATTTTTTTTAGATCGAGGATGTACTAAAAAATTTTTTTTAAATCGAGGATGTACTAAAAAAATTTTTTTAGATCGAGGATGTACTAAAAAAATTTTTTTTAGATCGAGGATGTACTAAAAAAATTTTTTTTAGGTCGAGGATGTACTAAAAAAATTTTTTTAGATCGATGATGTACTAAAAAAATTTTTTTTAGGTCGAGGATGTACTAAAAAAATTTTTTTAGATCGAGGATGTACTAAAAAAATTTTTTTTAGATCGAGGATGTACTAAAAAAATTTTTTTAAATCGAGGATGTACTAAAAAAATTATTTTTAAATGGAGAATGTACTAAAAAAATTTTTTTAGATCGAGGGATGTACTAAAAAAATTTTTTTTAGGTCGAGGATGTACTAAAAAAATTTTTTTAGATCGAGGATGTACTAAAAAAATTTTTTTTAAATCGAGGATGTACTAAAAAAATTTTTTTAGATCGAGGATGTACTAAAAAAATTTTTTTTAGATCGAGGATGTACTAAAAAATTTTTTTTAAATCAAGGATGTACTAAAAAAAATTTTTCATATCAAGGATGTACTAAAAAAATTTTTTTTAGATCGAGGATGTACTAAAAAAATTTTTTTTGATCGAGGATGTACTAAAAAAATTTTTTTAGATCGAGGATGTACTAAAAAAATTTTTTTTAGATCGAGGATGTACTAAAAATATTTTTTTAGATCGAGGATGTACTAAAAAAATTTTTTTAGATCGAGGATGTACTAAAAAAATTTTTTTTGATCAAGGATGTACTAAAAAAATTTTTTTAGATCGAGGATGTACTAGAAAATTTTTTTTTAAATCGAGGATGTACTAAAAAAATTTTTTTTAGATCGAGGATGTACTAAAAAATTTTTTTAGATCGAGGATGTACTAAAAAAATTTTTTTCATATCAAGGATGTACTAAAAAAATTTTTTTTAGATCGAGGATGTACTAAAAAAATTTTTTTTGATCGAGGATGTACTAAAAAAATTTTTTTAGATCGAGGATGTACTAAAAACATTTTTTTTAGATCGAGGATGTACTAAAAAATATTTTTTCATATCAAGGATGTACTAAAAAAATTTTTTTTAGATCGAGGATGTACTAAAAAAATTTTTTTTGATAGAGGATGTACTAAAAAAATTTTTTTAGATCGAGGATGTACTAAAAAAATTTTTTTTAGATCGAGGATGTACTAAAAAAAATTTTTTAGATCGATGATGTACTAAAAAAATTTTTTTTAGGTCGAGGATGTACTAAAAAAATTTTTTTAGATCGAGGATGTACTAAAAAAATTTTTTTTAGATCGAGGATGTACTAAAAAAATTTTTTTAAATCGAGGATGTACTAAAAAAATTATTTTTAAATCGAGAATGTACTAAAAAAATTTTTTTAGATCGAGGGATGTACTAAAAAAATTTTTTTTAGGTCGAGGATGTACTAAAAAAATTTTTTTAGATCGAGGATGTACTAAAAAAATTTTTTTTAGGTCGAGGATGTACTAAAAAAATTTTTTTAGATCGAGGATGTACTAAAAAAATTTTTTTAGATCGAGGATGTACTAAAAAAATTTTTTTTAGATCGAGGATGTACTAAAAATTTTTTTTTAAATCGAGGATGTACTAAAAAATTTTTTTTCATATCAAGGATGTACTAAAAAAATTTTTTTTAGATCAAGGATGTACTAAAAAAATTTTTTTAGATCGAGGATGTACTAAAAAAATTTTTTTTAGATCGAGGATGTACTAAAAAAATTTTTTTAGATCGAGGATGTACTAAAAAAATTTTTTTTAGATCGAGGATGTACTAAAAATTTTTTTTTAAATCGAGGATGTACTAAAAAATTTTTTTTCATATCAAGGATGTACTAAAAAAATTTTTTTTAGATCAAGGATGCACTAAAAAAATTTTTTTAGATCGAGGACGTACTAGAAAATTTTTTTTAAATCGAGGATGTACTAAAAAAATTTTTTTTAGATCGAGGATGTACTAAAAAAATTTTTTTAGATCGAGGATGTACTAAAAAAATTTTTTTTGATCAAGGATGTACTAAAAAAATTTTTTTAGATCGAGGATGTACTAGAAAATTTTTTTTTAAATCGAGGATGTACTAAAAAAATTTTTTTTAGATCGAGGATGTACTAAAAAATTTTTTTAGATCGAGGATGTACTAAAAAAATTTTTTTCATATCAAGGATGTACTAAAAAAATTTTTTTTAGATCGAGGATGTACTAAAAAAATTTTTTTTGATCGAGGATGTACTAAAAAATATTTTTTCATATCAAGGATGTACTAAAAAAATTTTTTTTAGATCGAGGATGTACTAAAAAAATTTTTTTTGATAGAGGATGTACTAAAAAAATTTTTTTAGATCGAGGATGTACTAAAAAAATTTTTTTTAGATCGAGGATGTACTAAAAAAAATTTTTTAGATCGAGGATGTACTAAAAAAATTTTTTTTGATCGAGGATGTACTAAAAAAATTTTTTTTAGATCGAGGATGTACTAAAAAAATTTTTTTTGATCGAGGATGTACTAAAAAAATTTTTTTTAGATCGAGGATGTACTAAAAAAATTTTTTTAGATCGAGGATGTACTAGAAAAATTTTTTTTAAATCGAGGATGTACTAAAAAATTTTTATTAAATCGAGGATGTACTAAAAAATTTTTTTAGATCGAGGATGTACTAATAAAAATTTTTTCATATCAAGGATGTACTAAAAAAATTTGTTTTAGATCGAGGATGTACTAAAAAAATTTTTTTTGATCGAGGATGTACTAAAAAAATTTTTTTTGATCGAGTATGTACTAAAAAAATTTTTTTTAGATCGAGGATGTACTAAAAAAATTTTTTTAGATCGAGGATGTACTAATAAAAATTTTTTCATATCAAGGATGTACTAAAAAAATTTTTTTTAGATCGAGGATGTACTAAAAAAATTTTTTTAGATCGAGGATGTACTAAAAAAATTTTTTTTGATCGAGGATGTACTAAAAAAATTTTTTTAGATCGAGGATGTACTAAAAAAATTTTTTTTAGATCGAGGATGTACTAAAAATATTTTTTTAGATCGAGGATGTACTAAAAAAATTTTTTTAGATCGAGGATGTACTAAAAAAATTTTTTTTGATCAAGGATGTACTAAAAAAATTTTTTTAGATCGAGGATGTACTAGAAAATTTTTTTTTAAATCGAGGATGTACTAAAAAAATTTTTTTTAGATCGAGGATGTACTAAAAAATTTTTTTAGATCGAGGATGTACTAAAAAAATTTTTTTCATATCAAGGATGTACTAAAAAAATTTTTTTTAGATCGAGGATGTACTAAAAAAATTTTTTTTGATCGAGGATGTACTAAAAAATTTTTTTAGATCGAGGATGTACTAAAAACATTTTTTTTAGATCGAGGATGTACTAAAAAATATTTTTTCATATCAAGGATGTACTAAAAAAATTTTTTTTAGATCGAGGATGTACTAAAAAAATTTTTTTTGATAGAGGATGTACTAAAAAAATTTTTTTAGATCGAGGATGTACTAAAAAAATTTTTTTTGATCGAGGATGTACTAAAAAAATTTTTTTTGATCGAGGATGTACTAAAAAATTTTTTTTTAGATCGAGGATGTACTAAAAAAATTTTTTTTGATCGAGGATGTACTAAAAAATTTTTTTTAGATCGAGGATGTACTAAAAAAATTTTTTTTAGATCAAGGATGTACTTAAAAAATTTTTTTTAGATCGAGGATGTACTAAAAAAATTTTTTTTGATCGAGGATGTACTAAAAAATTTTTTTTAGATCGAGGATGTACTAAAAAAATTTTTTTAGATCGAGGATGTACTAAAATAATTTTTTTAGATCGAGGATGTACTAAAAAAAATTTGTTCATATCAAGAATGTACTAAAAAAATTTTTTTTAGATCGAGGATGTACTAAACAAATTTTTTTTGATCGAGGATGTACTAAAAAAAATTTTTTTGATCGAGGATGTACTAAAAAATTTTTTTTAGATCGAGGATGTACTAAAAAAATTTTTTTTAGAACAAGGATGTACTTAAAAAATTTTTTTTAGATCGAGGATGTACTAAAAAAATTTTTTTTGATCGAGGATGTACTAAAAAAATTTTTTTTAGATCGAGGATGTACTAAAAAAATTTTTTTAATCGAGGATGTACTAAAAAAATTTTTTTAGATCGAGGATGTACTAAAAAAATTTTTTTAAATCGAGGATGTACTAAAAAAATTTTTTTTAAATCGAGGATGTACTAAAAAAATTTTTTTAGATCGAGGATGTACTAAAAAAATTTTTTTTAAATCGAGGATGTACTAAAAAAATTTTTTTAGATCGAGGATGTACTAAAAAAATTTTTTTTAGATCGAGGATGTACTAAAAAATTTTTTTTTAAATCGAGGATGTACTAAAAAAAATTTTTTCATATCAAGGATGTACTAAAAAATTTTTTTTTAGATCGAGGATGTACTAAAAAAATTTTTTTTGATCGAGGATGTACTAAAAAATTTTTTTTAGATCGAGGATGTACTGAAAAAATTTTTTTTAGATCAAGGATGTACTTAAAAATTTTTTTTTAGATCGAGGATGTACTAAAACAATTTTTTTTGATCGAGGATGTACTAAAAAAATTTTTTTTAGATCGAGGATGTACTAAAAAAATTTTTTTAATCGAGGATGTACTAAAAAAATTTTTTTAGATTGAGGATGTACTAAAAAATTTTTTTAAATCGAGGATGTACTAAAAAAATTTTTTTTAAATCGAGGATGTACTAAAAAAATTTTTTTAGATCGAGGATGTACTAAAAAATTTTTTTTTAAATCGAGGATGTACTAAAAAAATTTTTTTAGATCGAGGATGTACTAAAAAAATTTTTTTTAGATCGAGGATGTACTAAAAAATTTTTTTTTAAATCGAGGATGTACTAAAAAAAATTTTTTCATATCAAGGATGTACTAAAAAAATTTTTTTTAGATCGAGGATGTACTAAAAAAATTTTTTTAGATCGAGGATGTACTAAAAAATTTTTTTTTAAATCGAGGATGTACTAAAAAAAATTTTTTCATATCAAGGATGTACTAAAAAATTTTTTTTTAGATCGAGGATGTACTAAAAAAATTTTTTTTGATCGAGGATGTACTAAAAAATTTTTTTTAGATCGAGGATGTACTGAAAAAATTTTTTTTAGATCAAGGATGTACTTAAAAATTTTTTTTTAGATCGAGGATGTACTAAAACAATTTTTTTTGATCGAGGATGTACTAAAAAAATTTTTTTTAGATCGAGGATGTACTAAAAAAATTTTTTTAATCGAGGATGTACTAAAAAAATTTTTTTAGATTGAGGATGTACTAAAAAATTTTTTTAAATCGAGGATGTACTAAAAAAATTTTTTTTAAATCGAGGATGTACTAAAAAAATTTTTTTAGATCGAGGATGTACTAAAAAATTTTTTTTTAAATCGAGGATGTACTAAAAAAATTTTTTTAGATCGAGGATGTACTAAAAAAATTTTTTTTAGATCGAGGATGTACTAAAAAATTTTTTTTTAAATCGAGGATGTACTAAAAAAAATTTTTTCATATCAAGGATGTACTAAAAAAATTTTTTTTAGATCGAGGATGTACTAAAAAAATTTTTTTAGATCGAGGATGTACTAAAAAAATTTTTTTTAGGTCGAGGATGTACTAAAAAATTTTTTTTAGATCGAGGATGTACTAAAAAAATTTTTTTTAGATCGAGGATGTACTAAAAAAATTTTTTTAAATCGAGGATGTACTAAAAAAATTATTTTTAAATCGAGAATGTACTAAAAAAATTTTTTTAGATCGAGGGATGTACTAAAAAAATTTTTTTTAGGTCGAGGATGTACTAAAAAAATTTTTTTAGATCGAGGATGTACTAAAAAAATTTTTTTTAAATCGAGGATGTACTAAAAAAATTTTTTTAGATCGAGGATGTACTAAAAAAATTTTTTTTAGATCGAGGATGTACTAAAAAATTTTTTTTAAATCAAGGATGTACTAAAAAAAATTTTTCATATCAGGGATGTACTAAAAAAATTTTTTTTAGATCGAGGATGTACTAAAAAAATTTTTTTAGATCGAGGATGTACTAAAAAAATTTTTTTTAAATCGAGGATGTACTAAAAAAATTTTTTTAGATCGAGGATGTACTAAAAAATTTTTTTTTAAATCGAGGATGTACTAAAAAAATTTTTTTAGATCGAGGATGTACTAAAAAAATTTTTTTTAGATCGAGGATGTACTAAAAAAATTTTTTTAGATCGAGGATGTACTAAAAAAATTTTTTTTAGATCGAGGATGTACTAAAAAATTTTTTTTAGATCGAGGATGTACTAAAAAAATTTTTTTTAGATCGAGGATGTACTAAAAAAATTTTTTTAGATCGAGGATGTACTAAAAAAATTTTTTTTAAATCGAGGATGTACTAAAAAAATTTTTTTAGATCGAGGATGTACTAAAAAAATTTTTTTTAGGTCGAGGATGTACTAAAAAAATTTTTTTAGATCGAGGATGTACTAAAAAAATTTTTTTTAGGTCGAGGATGTACTAAAAAAATTTTTTTAGATCGAGGATGTACTAAAAAAATTTTTTTTAGATCGAGGATGTACTAAAAAAATTTTTTTAAATCGAGGATGTACTAAAAAAATTTTTTTTAAATCGAGGATGTACTAAAAAAATTTTTTTAGATCGAGGATGTACTAAAAAAATTTTTTTTAGATCGAGGATGTACTAAAAATTTTTTTTAAATCGAGGATGTACTAAAAAAAATTTTTTCATATCAAGGATGTACTAAAAAAATTTTTTTTAGATCGAGGATGTACTAAAAAAATTTTTTTAGATCGAGGATGTACTAAAAAAATTTTTTTTAGGTCGAGGATGTACTAAAAAAATTTTTTTAGATCGAGGATGTACTAAAAAAATTTTTTTTAGATCGAGGATGTACTAAAAACTTTTTTTTTGATCGAGGATGTACTAAAAAAATTTTTTTAGATCGAGGATGTACTAAAAAATTTTTTTTGGATCGAGGGTGTACTAAAAAATTTTTTTTAAATCGAGGATGTACTAACAAAATTTTTTTAGATCGAGGATGTACTAAAAAAATTTTGTTTGATCGAGGATGTACTAAAAAAATTTTTTTTGATCGAGGATGTACTAAAAATTTTTTTTAAATCGAGGATGTACTAAAAAAAATTTTTTTAGATCAAGGATGTACTAAAAAAATTTTTTTTAGATCGAGGATGTACTAAAAAAATTTTTTTAGATCGAGGATGTACTAAAAAAATTTTTTTTAAATCGAGGATGTACTAAAAAAATTTTTTTAGATCGAGGGTGTACTAAAAAAATTTTTTTTAGGTCGAGGATGTACTAAAAAAATTTTTTTAGATCGAGGATGTACTAAAAAAATTTTTTTTAGGTCGAGGATGTACTAAAAAATTTTTTTTTAAATCGAGGATGTACTAAAAAAATTTTTTTTAAATCGAGGATGTACTAAAAAAATTTTTTTAGATCGAGGATGTACTAAAAAATTTTTTTTAGATCGAGGATGTACTGAAAAAAAATTTTTTTGATCGAGGATGTACTAAAAAAATTTTTTTTAGATCGAGGATGTACTAAAAAAATTTTTTTAGATCGAGGATGTACTAAAAAAATTTTTTTTAAATCGAGGATGTACTAAAAAAATTTTTTTAGATCGAGGATGTACTAAAAAATTTTTTTTTAAATCGAGGATGTACTAAAAAAATTTTTTTAGATCGAGGATGTACTAAAAAATTTTTTTTTAAATCGAGGATGTACTAAAAAAATTTTTTTTAAATCGAGGATGTACTAAAAAAATTTTTTTAGATCGAGGATGTACTAAAAAAAATTTTTTTAGATCGAGGATGTACTAAAAAAATTTTTTTAGATCGAGGATGTACTAAAAAAATTTTTTTCATATCAAGGCTGTACTAAAAATATTTTTTTTAGATCGAGGATGTACTAAAAAAATTTTTTTTAGATCGAGGATGTACTAAAAAAATTTTTTTAGATCGAGGATGTACTAAAAAAATTTTTTCATATCAAGGATGTACTAAAAAATTTTTTTTTTAGATCGAGGATGTACTAAAAAATTTTTTTTAGATCGAGGATGTACTAAAGAAATTTTTTTTTAGATCGAGGATGTACTAAAAAAATTTTTTTAGATCGAGGATGTACTAAAAAAATTTTTTTTAAATCGAGGATGTACTAAAAAAATTTTCTTAGATCGAGGATGTACTAAAAAATTTTTTTTTTGATCGAGGATGTACTAAAAAAATTTTTTTAGATCGAGGATGTGCTAAAAAATTTTTTTTAGATCGAGGATGTACTAAAAAATTTTTTTTAAATCGAGGATGTAATAAAAAAAATTTTTTTAGATCGAGGATGTACTAAAAAAATTTTTTTTTGATCGAGGATGTACTAAAAAAATTTTTTTTAGATCGAGGATGTACTAAAAAAATTTTTTTTGATCGAGGATGTACTAAAAAAATTTTTTTAGATCGAGGATGTACTAGAAAAATTTTTTTTAAATCGAGGATGTACTAAAAAAATTTTTTTTTGATCGAGGATGTACTAAAAAATTTTTTTTAAATCGAGGATGTACTAAAAAAATTTTTTTCATATCAAGGATGTACTAAAAAAATTTTTTTTAGATCGAGGATGTACTAAAAAAATTTTTTTAGATCGAGGATGTACTAAAAAATTTTTTTTTAAATCGAGGATGTACTAAAAAAATTTTTTTAGATCGAGGATGTACTAAAAAAATTTTTTTTAAATCGAGGATGTACTAAAAAAATTTTTTTAGATCGAGGATGTGCTAAAAAATTTTTTTTAGATCGAGGATGTACTAAAAAATTTTTTTTAAATCGAGGATGTAATAAAAAAAAATTTTTTAGATCGAGGATGTACTAAAAAAATTTTTTTTAAATCGAGGATGTACTAAAAAAATTTTTTTTAAATCGAGGATGTACTAAAAAAATTTTTTTAGATCGAGGATGTACTAAAAAAATTTTTTTTAAATCGAGGATGTACTAAAAAAATTTTTTTAGATCGAGGATGTGCTAAAAAAATTTTTTTTAGATCGAGGATGTACTAAAAAATTTTTTTCAAATCGAGGATGTACTAAAAAAATTTTTTTAGATCGAGGATGTACTAAAAAAATTTTTTTTTGATCGAGGATGTAATAAAAAAATTTTTTTTAGATCGAGGATGTACTAAAAAAATTTTTTTAGATCGAGGATGTACTAAAAAAATTTTTTTTAAATCGAGGATGTACTAAAAAAATTTTTTTAGATCGAGGATGTACTAAAAAAAATTTTTTTTGATCGAGGATGTACTAAAAAAATTTTTTTAGATCGAGGATGTACTAAAAAAATTTTTTTCATATCAAGGATGTACTAAACAAATTTTTTTTAGATCGAGGATGTACTAAAAAAATTTTTTTAGATCGAGGATGTACTAAAAAATTTTTTTTTAAATCGAGGATGTACTAAAAAAATTTTTTTAGATCGAGGATGTACTAAAAAATTTTTTTTGGATCGAGGGTGTACTAAAAAATTTTTTTTAAATCGAGGATGTACTAACAAAATTTTTTTAGATCGAGGATGTACTAAAAAAATTTTTTTTTGATCGAGGATGTAATAAAAAAATTTTTTTTAGATCGAGGATGTACTAAAAAAATTTTTTTAGATCGAGGATGTACTAAAAAAATTTTTTTTAAATCGAGGATGTACTAAAAAAATTTTTTTAGATCGAGGATGTACTAAAAAAATTTTTTTAGATCGAGGATGTACTAAAAAAATTTTGTTTGATCGAGGATGTACTAAAAAAATTTTTTTTGATCGAGGATGTACTAAAAAATTTTTTTCATATCAAGGATGTACTAAAAAAATTTTTTTTAGATTGAGGATGTACTAAAAAAATTTTTTTTGATCTAGGATGTACTAAAAAAATTTTTTTTAGATCGAGGATGTACTAAAAAAATTTTTTTAGATCGAGGATGTACTAAAAAAATTTTTTTCATATCAAGGATGTACTAAAATTTTTTTTTTAGATCGAGGATGTACTAAAAACTTTTTTTTTGATCGAGGATGTACTAAAAAAATTTTTTTAGATCGAGGATGTACTAAAAAATTTTTTTTGGATCGAGGGTGTACTAAAAAATTTTTTTTAAATCGAGGATGTACTAACAAAATTTTTTTAGATCGAGGATGTACTAAAAAAATTTTTTTTTGATCGAGGATGTAATAAAAAAATTTTTTTTAGATCGAGGATGTACTAAAAAAATTTTTTTAGATCGAGGATGTACTAAAAAAATTTTTTTTAAATCGAGGATGTACTAAAAAAATTTTTTTAGATCGAGGATGTACTAAAAAAATTTTTTTAGATCGAGGATGTACTAAAAAAATTTTTTTTGATCGAGGATGTACTAAAAAAATTTTTTTTGATCGAGGATGTACTAAAAAATTTTTTTCATATCAAGGATGTACTAAAAAAATTTTTTTTAGATTGAGGATGTACTAAAAAAATTTTTTTTGATCTAGGATGTACTAAAAAAATTTTTTTTAGATCGAGGATGTACTAAAAAAATTTTTTTAGATCGAGGATGTACTAAAAAAATTTTTTTCATATCAAGGATGTACTAAAATTTTTTTTTTAGATCGAGGATGTACTAAAAACTTTTTTTTTGATCGAGGATGTACTAAAAAAATTTTTTTTGATCAAGGATGTACTAAAAAATTTTTTTTTAGATCGAGGATGTACTAAAAAAATTTTTTTTGATCGAGGATGTACTAAAAAAATTTTTTTAGATCGAGGATGTACTAAAAAAAAATTTTTCATATCAAGGATGTACTAAAAAAATTGTTTTTAGATCGAGGATGTACTAAAAAAATTTATTTTGATCGAGGATGTACTAAAAAAGTTTTTTTAGATCGAGGATGTACCAAAAAAATTTTTTCATATCAAGGATGTACTAAAAAATTTTTTTTTAGATCGAGGATGTACTAAAAAAATTTTTTTGATCGAGGATGTACTAAAAAAATTTTTTTCACATCAAGGATGTACTAAAAAAATTTTTTTAGATCGAGGATGTACTAAAAAAATTTTGTTTGATCGAGGATGTACTAAAAAAATTTTTTTTGATCGAGGATGTACTAAAAAATTTTTTTCATATCAAGGATGTACTAAAAAAATTTTTTTCATATCAAGGATGTACTAAAAAAATTTTTTTTAGATCGAGGATGTAGTAAAAAAATTTTTTTAGATCGAGGATGTGCTAAAAAATTTTTTTTAGATCGAGGATGTACTAAAAAATTTTTTTTAAATCGAGGATGTAATAAAAAAAATTTTTTTAGATCGAGGATGTACTAAAAAAATTTTTTTTAAATCGAGGATGTACTAAAAAAATTTTTTTTAAATCGAGGATGTACTAAAAAAATTTTTTTAGATCGAGGATGTACTAAAAAAATTTTTTTTAAATCGAGGATGTACTAAAAAAATTTTTTTAGATCGAGGATGTGCTAAAAAAATTTTTTTTAGATCGAGGATGTACTAAAAAATTTTTTTTAAATCGAGGATGTACTAAAAAAATTTTTTTAGATCGAGGATGTACTAAAAAAATTTTTTTTTGATCGAGGATGTAATAAAAAAATTTTTTTTAGATCGAGGATGTACTAAAAAAATTTTTTTAGATCGAGGATGTACTAAAAAAATTTTTTTTAAATCGAGGATGTACTAAAAAAATTTTTTTAGATCGAGGATGTACTAAAAAAAAATTTTTTTTGATCGAGGATGTACTAAAAAAATTTTTTTAGATCGAGGATGTACTAAAAAAATTTTTTTCATATCAAGGATGTACTAAACAAATTTTTTTTAGATCGAGGATGTACTAAAAAAATTTTTTTAGATCGAGGATGTACTAAAAAATTTTTTTTTAAATCGAGGATGTACTAAAAAAATTTTTTTAGATCGAGGATGTACAAAAAAAATTTTTTTTAAATCGAGGATGTACTAAAAAAATTTTTTTAGATCGAGGATGTGCTAAAAAAATTTTTTTTAGATCGAGGATGTACTAAAAAATTTTTTTTAAATCGAGGATGTACTAAAAAAATTTTTTTAGATCGAGGATGTACTAAAAAAATTTTTTTTTGATCGAGGATGTAATAAAAAAATTTTTTTTAGATCGAGGATGTACTAAAAAAATTTTTTTAGATCGAGGATGTACTAAAAAAATTTTTTTTAAATCGAGGATGTACTAAAAAAATTTTTTTAGATCGAGGATGTACTAAAAAAATTTTTTTTGATCGAGGATGTACTAAAAAAATTTTTTTAGATCGAGGATGTACTAAAAAAATTTTTTTTAGATCGAGGATGTACTAAAAAAATTTTTTTTGATCGAGGATGTATTAAAAAAATTTTTTTAGATCGAGGATGTACTAAAAAAATTTTTTTAGATCGAGGATGTACTAAAAAAATTTTTTTCATATCAAGGATGTACTAAAAAAATTTTTTTAGATCGAGGATGTACTAAAAAAATTTTTTTTAGATCGAGGATGTACTAAAAAAATTTTTTTAGATCGAGGATGTACTAAAAAAATTTTTTTTAGATCGAGGATGTACTAAAAAATTTTTTTTAAATCGAGGATGTACTAAAAAAATTTTTTTAGATCGAGGATGTACTAAAAAAATTTTTTTTAGATCGAGGATGTACTAAAAAAATTTTTTTAGATCGAGGATGTACTAAAAAAATTTTTTTTAGATCGAGGATGTACTAAAAAAATTTTTTTAGATCGAGGATGTACTAAAAAAATTTTTTTTAGATCGAGGATGTACTAAAAAAATTTTTTTTAGATCGAGGATGTACTAAAAAAATTTTTTTAGATCGAGGATGTACTAAAAAAAATTTTTTTAAATCGAGGATGTACTAAAAAAATTTTTTTAGATCGAGGATGTACTAAATAAATTTTTTTTAGATCGAGGATGTACTAAAAAAATTTTTTTTAGATCGAGGATGTACTAAAAAAATTTTTTTTAGATCGAGGATGTACTAAAAAAATTTTTTTTAAATCGAGGATGTACTAAAAAAATTTTTTTAGATCGAGGATGTACTAAAAAAATTTTTTTTAGATCGAGGATGTACTAAAAAAATTTTTTTTAGGTCGAGGATGTACTAAAAAAATTTTTTTAGATCGATGATGTACTAAAAAAATTTTTTTTAGGTCGAGGATGTACTAAAAAAATTTTTTTAGATCGAGGATGTACTAAAAAAATTTTTTTTAGATCGAGGATGTACTAAAAAAATTTTTTTAAATCGAGGATGTACTAAAAAAATTATTTTTAAATCGAGAATGTACTAAAAAAATTTTTTTAGATCGAGGGATGTACTAAAAAAATTTTTTTTAGGTCGAGGATGTACTAAAAAAATTTTTTTAGATCGAGGATGTACTAAAAAAATTTTTTTTAAATCGAGGATGTACTAAAAAAATTTTTTTAGATCGAGGATGTACTAAAAAAATTTTTTTTAGATCGAGGATGTACTAAAAAATTTTTTTTAAATCAAGGATGTACTAAAAAAAATTTTTCATATCAAGGATGTACTAAAAAAATTTTTTTTAGATCGAGGATGTACTAAAAAAATTTTTTTTGATCGAGGATGTACTAAAAAAATTTTTTTAGATCGAGGATGTACTAAAAAAATTTTTTTTAGATCGAGGATGTACTAAAAATATTTTTTTAGATCGAGGATGTACTAAAAAAATTTTTTTAGATCGAGGATGTACTAAAAAAATTTTTTTTAGATCGAGGATGTACTAAAAAAATTTTTTTAGATCGAGGATGTACTAAAAAAATTTTTTTTGATCAAGGATGTACTAAAAAAATTTTTTTAGATCGAGGATGTACTAGAAAATTTTTTTTTAAATCGAGGATGTACTAAAAAAATTTTTTTTAGATCGAGGATGTACTAAAAAATTTTTTTAGATCGAGGATGTACTAAAAAAATTTTTTTCATATCAAGGATGTACTAAAAAAATTTTTTTTAGATCGAGGATGTACTAAAAAAATTTTTTTTGATCGAGGATGTACTAAAAAAATTTTTTTAGATCGAGGATGTACTAAAAACATTTTTTTTAGATCGAGGATGTACTAAAAAATATTTTTTCATATCAAGGATGTACTAAAAAAATTTTTTTTAGATCGAGGATGTACTAAAAAAATTTTTTTTGATAGAGGATGTACTAAAAAAATTTTTTTAGATCGAGGATGTACTAAAAAAATTTTTTTTAGATCGAGGATGTACTAAAAAAAAATTTTTAGATCGATGATGTACTAAAAAAATTTTTTTTAGGTCGAGGATGTACTAAAAAAATTTTTTTAGATCGAGGATGTACTAAAAAAATTTTTTTTAGATCGAGGATGTACTAAAAAAATTTTTTTAAATCGAGGATGTACTAAAAAAAATTATTTTTAAATCGAGAATGTACTAAAAAAATTTTTTTAGATCGAGGGATGTACTAAAAAAATTTTTTTTAGGTCGAGGATGTACTAAAAAAATTTTTTTAGATCGAGGATGTACTAAAAAAATTTTTTTTAGGTCGAGGATGTACTAAAAAAATTTTTTTAGATCGAGGATGTACTAAAAAAATTTTTTTAGATCGAGGATGTACTAAAAAAATTTTTTTTAGATCGAGGATGTACTAAAAATTTTTTTTTAAATCGAGGATGTACTAAAAAATTTTTTTTCATATCAAGGATGTACTAAAAAAATTTTTTTTAGATCAAGGATGTACTAAAAAAATTTTTTTAGATCGAGGATGTACTAAAAAAATTTTTTTTAGATCGAGGATGTACTAAAAAAATTTTTTTAGATCGAGGATGTACTAAAAAAATTTTTTTTAGATCGAGGATGTACTAAAAATTTTTTTTTAAATCGAGGATGTACTAAAAAATTTTTTTTCATATCAAGGATGTACTAAAAAAATTTTTTTTAGATCAAGGATGCACTAAAAAAATTTTTTTAGATCGAGGACGTACTAGAAAATTTTTTTTAAATCGAGGATGTACTAAAAAAATTTTTTTTAGATCGAGGATGTACTAAAAAAATTTTTTTAGATCGAGGATGTACTAAAAAAATTTTTTTTGATCAAGGATGTACTAAAAAAATTTTTTTAGATCGAGGATGTACTAGAAAATTTTTTTTTAAATCGAGGATGTACTAAAAAAATTTTTTTTAGATCGAGGATGTACTAAAAAATTTTTTTAGATCGAGGATGTACTAAAAAAATTTTTTTCATATCAAGGATGTACTAAAAAAATTTTTTTTAGATCGAGGATGTACTAAAAAAATTTTTTTTGATCGAGGATGTACTAAAAAAATTTTTTTAGATCGAGGATGTACTAAAAACATTTTTTTTAGATCGAGGATGTAATAAAAAATATTTTTTCATATCAAGGATGTACTAAAAAAATTTTTTTTAGATCGAGGATGTACTAAAAAAATTTTTTTTGATAGAGGATGTACTAAAAAAATTTTTTTAGATCGAGGATGTACTAAAAAAATTTTTTTTAGATCGAGGATGTACTAAAAAAAATTTTTTAGATCGAGGATGTACTAAAAAAATTTTTTTTGATCGAGGATGTACTAAAAAAATTTTTTTTAGATCGAGGATGTACTAAAAAAATTTTTTTTGATCGAGGATGTACTAAAAAAATTTTTTTTAGATCGAGGATGTACTAAAAAAATTTTTTTAGATCGAGGATGTACTAGAAAAATTTTTTTTAAATCGAGGATGTACTAAAAAATTTTTATTAAATCGAGGATGTACTAAAAAATTTTTTTAGATCGAGGATGTACTAATAAAAATTTTTTCATATCAAGGATGTACTAAAAAAATTTGTTTTAGATCGAGGATGTACTAAAAAAATTTTTTTTGATCGAGGATGTACTAAAAAAATTTTTTTTGATCGAGTATGTACTAAAAAAATTTTTTTTAGATCGAGGATGTACTAAAAAAATTTTTTTAGATCGAGGATGTACTAATAAAAATTTTTTCATATCAAGGATGTACTAAAAAAATTTTTTTTAGATCGAGGATGTACTAAAAAAATTTTTTTAGATCGAGGATGTACTAAAAAAATTTTTTTAAATCGAGGATGTACTAAAAAAATTTTTTTTCGATCGAGTATGTACTAAAAAAAATTTTTTAGATCGAGGATGTACTAGAAAAATTTTTTTAAATCGAGGATGTACTAAAAAAATTTTTTTTAGATCGAGGATGTACTAAAAAATTTTTTTAGATCAAGGATGTACTAAAAAAATTTTTTTCATATCAAGGATGTACTAACAAAATATTTTTTAGATCGAGGATGTACTAAAAAAATTTTTTTTGATCGAGGATGTACTAAAAAAATTTTTTTAGATTGAGGATGTACTAAAAAAATTTTTTTTAGATCGAGGATGTACTAAAAAATATTTTTTCATATCAAGGATGTACTAAAAAAATTTTTTTAGATCGAGGATGTACTAAAAAAATTTTTTTTGATCGAGGATGTACTAAAAAAATTTTTTTAGATCGAGGATGTACTAAAAAAATTTTTTTTAGATCGAGGATGTACTAAAAATATTTTTTTAGATCGAGGATGTACTAAAAAAATTATTTTAGATCGAGGATGTACTAAAAAAATTTTTTTTGATCAAGGATGTACTAAAAAAATTTTTTTAGATCGAGGATGTACTAGAAAATTTTTTTTTAAATCGAGGATGTACTAAAAAAATTTTTTTTAGATCGAGGATGTACTAAAAAATTTTTTTAGATCGAGGATGTACTAAAAAAATTTTTTTCATATCAAGGATGTACTAAAAAAATTTTTTTTAGATCGAGGATGTACTAAAAAATTTTTTTTTGATCGAGGATGTACTAAAAAATTTTTTTAGATCGAGGATGTACTAAAAACATTTTTTTTAGATCGAGGATGTACTAAAAAATATTTTTTCATATCAAGGATGTACTAAAAAAATTTTTTTTAGATCGAGGATGTACTAAAAAAATTTTTTTTGATAGAGGATGTACTAAAAAAATTTTTTTAGATCGAGGATGTACTAAAAAAATTTTTTTTGATCGAGGATGTACTAAAAAAATTTTTTTTGATCGAGGATGTACTAAAAAATTTTTTTTTAGATCGAGGATGTACTAAAAAAATTTTTTTTGATCGAGGATGTACTAAAAAATTTTTTTTAGATCGAGGATGTACTAAAAAAATTTTTTTTAGATCAAGGATGTACTTAAAAAATTTTTTTTAGATCGAGGATGTACTAAAAAAATTTTTTTTGATCGAGGATGTACTAAAAAATTTTTTTTAGATCGAGGATGTACTAAAAAAATTTTTTTAGATCGAGGATGTACTAAAATAATTTTTTTAGATCGAGGATGTACTAAAAAAAATTTGTTCATATCAAGAATGTACTAAAAAAATTTTTTTTAGATCGAGGATGTACTAAACAAATTTTTTTTGATCGAGGATGTACTAAAAAAAATTTTTTTGATCGAGGATGTACTAAAAAATTTTTTTTAGATCGAGGATGTACTAAAAAAATTTTTTTTAGAACAAGGATGTACTTAAAAAATTTTTTTTAGATCGAGGATGTACTAAAAAAATTTTTTTTGATCGAGGATGTACTAAAAAAATTTTTTTTAGATCGAGGATGTACTAAAAAAATTTTTTTAATCGAGGATGTACTAAAAAAATTTTTTTAGATCGAGGATGTACTAAAAAAATTTTTTTAAATCGAGGATGTACTAAAAAAATTTTTTTTAAATCGAGGATGTACTAAAAAAATTTTTTTAGATCGAGGATGTACTAAAAAAATTTTTTTTAAATCGAGGATGTACTAAAAAAATTTTTTTAGATCGAGGATGTACTAAAAAAATTTTTTTTAGATCGAGGATGTACTAAAAAATTTTTTTTTAAATCGAGGATGTACTAAAAAAAATTTTTTCATATCAAGGATGTACTAAAAAATTTTTTTTTAGATCGAGGATGTACTAAAAAAATTTTTTTTGATCGAGGATGTACTAAAAAATTTTTTTTAGATCGAGGATGTACTGAAAAAATTTTTTTTAGATCAAGGATGTACTTAAAAATTTTTTTTTAGATCGAGGATGTACTAAAACAATTTTTTTTGATCGAGGATGTACTAAAAAAATTTTTTTTAGATCGAGGATGTACTAAAAAAATTTTTTTAATCGAGGATGTACTAAAAAAATTTTTTTAGATTGAGGATGTACTAAAAAAATTTTTTTAAATCGAGGATGTACTAAAAAAATTTTTTTTAAATCGAGGATGTACTAAAAAAATTTTTTTAGATCGAGGATGTACTAAAAAATTTTTTTTTAAATCGAGGATGTACTAAAAAAATTTTTTTAGATCGAGGATGTACTAAAAAAATTTTTTTTAGATCGAGGATGTACTAAAAAATTTTTTTTTAAATCGAGGATGTACTAAAAAAAATTTTTTCATATCAAGGATGTACTAAAAAAATTTTTTTTAGATCGAGGATGTACTAAAAAAATTTTTTTAGATCGAGGATGTACTAAAAAATTTTTTTTTAAATCGAGGATGTACTAAAAAAATTTTTTTAGATCGAGGATGTACTAAAAAAATTTTTTTTAGGTCGAGGATGTACTAAAAAAATTTTTTTAGATCGATGATGTACTAAAAAAATTTTTTTTAGGTCGAGGATGTACTAAAAAATTTTTTTTAGATCGAGGATGTACTAAAAAAATTTTTTTTAGATCGAGGATGTACTAAAAAAATTTTTTTAAATCGAGGATGTACTAAAAAAATTATTTTTAAATCGAGAATGTACTAAAAAAATTTTTTTAGATCGAGGGATGTACTAAAAAAATTTTTTTTAGGTCGAGGATGTACTAAAAAAATTTTTTTAGATCGAGGATGTACTAAAAAAATTTTTTTTAAATCGAGGATGTACTAAAAAAATTTTTTTAGATCGAGGATGTACTAAAAAAATTTTTTTTAGATCGAGGATGTACTAAAAAATTTTTTTTAAATCAAGGATGTACTAAAAAAAATTTTTCATATCAAGGATGTACTAAAAAAATTTTTTTTAGATCGAGGATGTACTAAAAAAATTTTTTTAGATCGAGGATGTACTAAAAAAATTTTTTTTAAATCGAGGATGTACTAAAAAAATTTTTTTAGATCGAGGATGTACTAAAAAATTTTTTTTTAAATCGAGGATGTACTAAAAAAATTTTTTTAGATCGAGGATGTACTAAAAAAATTTTTTTTAGATCGAGGATGTACTAAAAAAATTTTTTTAGATCGAGGATGTACTAAAAAAATTTTTTTAGATCGAGGATGTACTAAAAAAATTTTTTTTAGATCGAGGATGTACTAAAAAATTTTTTTTAAATCGAGGATGTACTAAAAAAATTTTTTGAGATCGAGGATGTACTAAAAAATTTTTTTAGATCGAGGATGTACTAAAAAAATTTTTTTAGATCGAGGATGTACTAAAAAATTTTTTTTAGATCGAGGATGTACTAAAAAAATTTTTTTAGATCGAGGATGTACTAAAAAAATTTTTTTTAAATCGAGGATGTACTAAAAAAATTTTTTTAGATCGAGGATGTACTAAAAAAATTTTTTTTAGATCGAGGATGTACTAAAAAAATTTTTTTAGATCGAGGATGTACTAAAAAAATTTTTTTAGATCGAGGATGTACTAAAAAAATTTTTTTTAGATCGAGGATGTAATAAAAAATTTTTTTTAGATCGAGGATGTACTAAAAAAATTTTTTTTAGATCGAGGATGTACTAAAAAAATTTTTTTTAGATCGAGGATGTACTAAAAAAATGTTTTTAGATCGAGGATGTACTAAAAAAATTTTTTTCATATCAAGGATGTACTAAAAAAATTTTTTTTAGATCGAGGATGTACTAAAAAAATTTTTTTAGATCGAGGATGTACTAAAAAAATTTTTTTTAGATCGAGGATGTACTAAAAAAATTTTTTTAGATCGAGGATGTACTAAAAAATTTTTTTTTAGATCGAGGATGTACTAAAAAATTTTTTTTAAATCGAGGATGTACTAAAAAAATTTTTTTAGATCGAGGATGTACTAAAAAAATTTTTTTTAGATCGAGGATGTACTAAAAAAATTTTTTTAGATCGAGGATGTACTAAAAAAATTTTTTTTAGATCGAGGATGTACTAAAAAAATTTTTTTAGATCGAGGATGTACTAAAAAAATTTTTTTTAGATCGAGGATGTACTAAAAAAATTTTTTTAAGATCGAGGATGTACTAAAAAAATTTTTTTAGATCGAGGATGTACTAAAAAAAATTTTTTTAAATCGAGGATGTACTAAAAAAATTATTTTTAAATCGAGAATGTACTAAAAAAATTTTTTTAGATCGAGGGATGTACTAAAAAAATTTTTTTTAGGTCGAGGATGTACTAAAAAAATTTTTTTAGATCGAGGATGTACTAAAAAAATTTTTTTTAGGTCGAGGATGTACTAAAAAAATTTTTTTAGATCGAGGATGTACTAAAAAAATTTTTTTAGATCGAGGATGTACTAAAAAAATTTTTTTTAGATCGAGGATGTACTAAAAATTTTTTTTTAAATCGAGGATGTACTAAAAAATTTTTTTTCATATCAAGGATGTACTAAAAAAATTTTTTTTAGATCAAGGATGTACTAAAAAAATTTTTTTAGATCGAGGATGTACTAAAAAAATTTTTTTTAGATCGAGGATGTACTAAAAAAATTTTTTTAGATCGAGGATGTACTAAAAAAATTTTTTTTAGATCGAGGATGTACTAAAAATTTTTTTTTAAATCGAGGATGTACTAAAAAATTTTTTTTCTTATCAAGGATGTACTAAAAAAATTTTTTTTAGATCAAGGATGCACTAAAAAAATTTTTTTAGATCGAGGACGTACTAGAAAATTTTTTTTAAATCGAGGATGTACTAAAAAAATTTTTTTTAGATCGAGGATGTACTAAAAAAATTTTTTTAGATCGAGGATGTACTAAAAAAATTTTTTTTGATCAAGGATGTACTAAAAAAATTTTTTTAGATCGAGGATGTACTAGAAAATTTTTTTTTAAATCGAGGATGTACTAAAAAAATTTTTTTTAGATCGAGGATGTACTAAAAAATTTTTTTAGATCGAGGATGTACTAAAAAAATTTTTTTCATATCAAGGATGTACTAAAAAAATTTTTTTTAGATCGAGGATGTACTAAAAAAATTTTTTTTGATCGAGGATGTACTAAAAAAATTTTTTTAGATCGAGGATGTACTAAAAACATTTTTTTTAGATCGAGGATGTACTAAAAAATATTTTTTCATATCAAGGATGTACTAAAAAAATTTTTTTTAGATCGAGGATGTACTAAAAAAATTTTTTTTGATAGAGGATGTACTAAAAAAATTTTTTTAGATCGAGGATGTACTCAAAAAATTTTTTTTAGATCGAGGATGTACTAAAAAAAATTTTTTAGATCGAGGATGTACTAAAAAAATTTTTTTTGATCGAGGATGTACTAAAAAAATTTTTTTTAGATCGAGGATGTACTAAAAAAATTTTTTTTGATCGAGGATGTACTAAAAAAATTTTTTTTAGATCGAGGATGTACTAAAAAAATTTTTTTAGATCGAGGATGTACTAGAAAAATTTTTTTTAAATCGAGGATGTACTAAAAAATTTTTATTAAATCGAGGATGTACTAAAAAATTTTTTTAGATCGAGGATGAACTAATAAAAATTTTTTCATATCAAGGATGTACTAAAAAAATTTGTTTTAGATCGAGGATGTACTAAAAAAATTTTTTTTGATCGAGGATGTACTAAAAAAATTTTTTTTGATCGAGTATGTACTAAAAAAATTTTTTTTAGATCGAGGATGTACTAAAAAAATTTTTTTAGATCGAGGATGTACTAATAAAAATTTTTTCATATCAAGGATGTACTAAAAAAATTTTTTTTAGATCGAGGATGTACTAAAAAAATTTTTTTAGATCGAGGATGTACTAAAAAAATTTTTTTAAATCGAGGATGTACTAAAAAAATTTTTTTTCGATCGAGTATGTACTAAAAAAAATTTTTTAGATCGAGGATGTACTAGAAAAATTTTTTTAAATCGAGGATGTACTAAAAAAATTTTTTTTAGATCGAGGATGTACTAAAAAATTTTTTTAGATCAAGGATGTACTAAAAAAATTTTTTTCATATCAAGGATGTACTAACAAAATATTTTTTAGATCGAGGATGTACTAAAAAAATTTTTTTTGATCGAGGATGTACTAAAAAAATTTTTTTAGATTGAGGATGTACTAAAAAAATTTTTTTTAGATCGAGGATGTACTAAAAAATATTTTTTCATATCAAGGATGTACTAAAAAAATTTTTTTAGATCGAGGATGTACTAAAAAAATTTTTTTTGATCGAGGATGTACTAAAAAAATTTTTTTAGATCGAGGATGTACTAAAAAAATTTTTTTTAGATCGAGGATGTACTAAAAATATTTTTTTAGATCGAGGATGTACTAAAAAAATTTTTTTAGATCGAGGATGTACTAAAAAAATTTTTTTTGATCAAGGATGTACTAAAAAAATTTTTTTAGATCGAGGATGTACTAGAAAATTTTTTTTTAAATCGAGGATGTACTAAAAAAATTTTTTTTAGATCGAGGATGTACTAAAAAATTTTTTTAGATCGAGGATGTACTAAAAAAATTTTTTTCATATCAAGGATGTACTAAAAAAATTTTTTTTAGATCGAGGATGTACTAAAAAAATTTTTTTTGATCGAGGATGTACTAAAAAATTTTTTTAGATCGAGGATGTACTAAAAACATTTTTTTTAGATCGAGGATGTACTAAAAAATATTTTTTCATATCAAGGATGTACTAAAAAAATTTTTTTTAGATCGAGGATGTACTAAAAAAATTTTTTTTGATAGAGGATGTACTAAAAAAATTTTTTTAGATCGAGGATGTACTAAAAAAATTTTTTTTGATCGAGGATGTACTAAAAAAATTTTTTTTGATCGAGGATGTACTAAAAAATTTTTTTTTAGATCGAGGATGTACTAAAAAAATTTTTTTTGATCGAGGATGTACTAAAAAATTTTTTTTAGATCGAGGATGTACTAAAAAAATTTATTTTAGATCAAGGATGTACTTAAAAAATTTTTTTTAGATCGAGGATGTACTAAAAAAATTTTTTTTGATCGAGGATGTACTAAAAAATTTTTTTTAGATCGAGGATGTACTAAAAAAATTTTTTTAGATCGAGGATGTACTAAAATAATTTTTTTAGATCGAGGATGTACTAAAAAAAATTTGTTCATATCAAGAATGTACTAAAAAAATTTTTTTTAGATCGAGGATGTACTAAACAAATTTTTTTTGATCGAGGATGTACTAAAAAAAATTTTTTTGATCGAGGATGTACTAAAAAATTTTTTTTAGATCGAGGATGTACTAAAAAAATTTTTTTTAGAACAAGGATGTACTTAAAAAATTTTTTTTAGATCGAGGATGTACTAAAAAAATTTTTTTTGATCGAGGATGTACTAAAAAAATTTTTTTTAGATCGAGGATGTACTAAAAAAATTTTTTTAATCGAGGATGTACTAAAAAAATTTTTTTAGATCGAGGATGTACTAAAAAAATTTTTTTAAATCGAGGATGTACTAAAAAAATTTTTTTTAAATCGAGGATGTACTAAAAAAATTTTTTTAGATCGAGGATGTACTAAAAAAATTTTTTTAAATCGAGGATGTACTAAAAAAATTTTTTTAGATCGAGGATGTACTAAAAAAATTTTTTTTAGATCGAGGATGTACTAAAAAATTTTTTTTTAAATCGAGGATGTACTAAAAAAAATTTTTTCATATCAAGGATGTACTAAAAAATTTTTTTTTAGATCGAGGATGTACTAAAAAAATTTTTTTTGATCGAGGATGTACTAAAAAATTTTTTTTAGATCGAGGATGTACTGAAAAAATTTTTTTTAGATCAAGGATGTACTTAAAAATTTTTTTTTAGATCGAGGATGTACTAAAACAATTTTTTTTGATCGAGGATGTACTAAAAAAATTTTTTTTAGATCGAGGATGTACTAAAAAAATTTTTTTAATCGAGGATGTACTAAAAAAATTTTTTTAGATCGAGGATGTACTAAAAAAATTTTTTTAAATCGAGGATGTACTAAAAAATTTTTTTTTAAATCGAGGATGTACTAAAAAAATTTTTTTAGATCGAGGATGTACTAAAAAATTTTTTTTTAAATCGAGGATGTACTAAAAAAATTTTTTTAGATCGAGGATGTACTAAAAAAATTTTTTTTAGATCGAGGATGTACTAAAAAATTTTTTTTTAAATCGAGGATGTACTAAAAAAAATTTTTTCATATCAAGGATGTACTAAAAAAATTTTTTTTAGATCGAGGATGTACTAAAAAAATTTTTTTAGATCGAGGATGTACTAAAAAAATTTTTTTTAAATCGAGGATGTACTAAAAAAATTTTTTTAGATCGAGGATGTACTAAAAAAATTTTTTTTAGGTCGAGGATGTACTAAAAAAATTTTTTTAGATCGATGATGTACTAAAAAAATTTTTTTTAGGTCGAGGATGTACTAAAAAATTTTTTTTAGATCGAGGATGTACTAAAAAAATTTTTTTTAGATCGAGGATGTACTAAAAAAATTTTTTTAAATCGAGGATGTACTAAAAAAATTATTTTTAAATCGAGAATGTACTAAAAAAATTTTTTTAGATCGAGGGATGTACTAAAAAAATTTTTTTTAGGTCGAGGATGTACTAAAAAAATTTTTTTAGATCGAGGATGTACTAAAAAAATTTTTTTTAAATCGAGGATGTACTAAAAAAATTTTTTTAGATCGAGGATGTACTAAAAAAATTTTTTTTAGATCGAGGATGTACTAAAAAATTTTTTTTAAATCAAGGATGTACTAAAAAAAATTTTTCATATCAAGGATGTACTAAAAAAATTTTTTTTAGATCGAGGATGTACTAAAAAAATTTTTTTAGATCGAGGATGTACTAAAAAAATTTTTTTTAAATCGAGGATGTACTAAAAAAATTTTTTTAGATCGAGGATGTACTAAAAAATTTTTTTTTAAATCGAGGATGTACTAAAAAAATTTTTTTAGATCGAGGATGTACTAAAAAAATTTTTTTTAGATCGAGGATGTACTAAAAAAATTTTTTTAGATCGAGGATGTACTAAAAAAATTTTTTTAGATCGAGGATGTACTAAAAAAATTTTTTTTAGATCGAGGATGTACTAAAAAATTTTTTTTAAATCGAGGATGTACTAAAAAAATTTTTTGAGATCGAGGATGTACTAGAAAAATTTTTTTTAAATCGAGGATGTACTAAAAAAATTTATTTTAGATCGAGGATGTACTAAAAAATTTTTTTAGATCGAGGATGTACTAAAAAAATTTTTTTAGATCGAGGATGTACTAAAAAATTTTTTTTAGATCGAGGATGTACTAAAAAAATTTTTTTAGATCGAGGATGTACTAAAAAAATTTTTTTTAAATCGAGGATGTACTAAAAAAATTTTTTTAGATCGAGGATGTACTAAAAAAATTTTTTTTAGATCGAGGATGTACTAAAAAAATTTTTTTAGATCGAGGATGTACTAAAAAAATTTTTTTAGATCGAGGATGTACTAAAAAAATTTTTTTTAGATCGAGGATGTAATAAAAAATTTTTTTTAGATCGAGGATGTACTAAAAAAATTTTTTTTAGATCGAGGATGTACTAAAAAAATTTTTTTTAGATCGAGGATGTACTAAAAAAATGTTTTTAGATCGAGGATGTACTAAAAAAATTTTTTTCATATCAAGGATGTACTAAAAAAATTTTTTTTAGATCGAGGATGTACTAAAAAAATTTTTTTAGATCGAGGATGTACTAAAAAAATTTTTTTTAGATCGAGGATGTACTAAAAAAATTTTTTTAGATCGAGGATGTACTAAAAAATTTTTTTTTAGATCGAGGATGTACTAAAAAATTTTTTTTAAATCGAGGATGTACTAAAAAAATTTTTTTAGATCGAGGATGTACTAAAAAAATTTTTTTTAGATCGAGGATGTACTAAAAAAATTTTTTTAGATCGAGGATGTACTAAAAAAATTTTTTTTAGATCGAGGATGTACTAAAAAAATTTTTTTAGATCGAGGATGTACTAAAAAAATTTTTTTTAGATCGAGGATGTACTAAAAAAATTTTTTTTAGATCGAGGATGTACTAAAAAAATTTTTTTAGATCGAGGATGTACTAAAAAAAATTTTTTTAAATCGAGGATGTACTAAAAAAATTTTTTTAGATCGAGGATGTACTAAAAAAATTTTTTTTAGATCGAGGATGTACTAAAAAAATTTTTTTTAGATCGAGGATGTACTAAAAAAATTTTTTTAGATCGAGGATGTACTAAAAAAATTTTTTTTAAATCGAGGATGTACTAAAAAAATTTTTTTAGATCGAGGATGTACTAAAAAAATTTTTTTTAGATCGAGGATGTACTAAAAAAATTTTTTTAGATCGAGGATGTACTAAAAAAATTTTTTTTGATCGAGGATGTACTAAAAAAATTTTTTTAGATCGAGGATGTATTAAAAAAATTTTTTTAGATCGAGGATGTACTAAAAAAATTTTTTTTAGATCGAGGATGCACTAAAAAAATTTTTTTTAGATCGAGGATGTACTAAAAAATTTTTTTCAAATCGAGGATGTACTAAAAAAATTTTTTTAGATCGAGGATGTACTAAAAAAATTTTTTTTAGATCGAGGATGTACTAAAAAAATTTTTTTAGATCGAGGATGTACTAAAAAAATTTTTTTTAAATCGAGGATGTACTAAAAAAATTTTTTTAGATCGAGGATGTACTAAAAAAATTTTTTTTAGATCGAGGATGTACTAAAAAAATTTTTTTAGATCGAGGATGTACTAAAAAAATTTTTTTTGATCGAGGATGTACTAAAAAAATTTTTTTAGATCGAGGATGTATTAAAAAAATTTTTTTTAGATCGAGGATGTACTAAAAAAATTTTTTTTAGATCGAGGATGCACTAAAAAAATTTTTTTTAGATCGAGGATGTACTAAAAAATTTTTTTCAAATCGAGGATGTACTAAAAAAATTTTTTTTGATCTAGGATGTACTAAAAAAATTTTTTTTGATCGAGGATGTACTAAAAAAATTTTTTTAGATCGAGGATGTACTAAAAAATTTTTTTAGATCGAGGATGTACTAAAAAAATTTTTTTTAGATCGAGGCTGTACTAAAAAATTTTTTTTAGATCGAGGATGTACTAAAAAAATTTTTTTTGATCGACGATGTATTAAAAAAATTTTTTTAGATCGAGGATGTACTAAAAAAAATTTTTTCATATCAAGGATGTACTAAAAAATTTTTTTTTAGATCGAGGATGTACTAAAAAAATTTTTTTTGATCGAGGATGTACTAAAAAAATTTTTTTTAGATCGAGGATGTACTAAAAAAATTTTTTTTAGATCGAGGATGTACTAAAAAAATTTTTTTAGATCGAGGATGTACTAAAAAAAATTTTTTCATATCAAGCATGTACTAAAAAAATTTTTTTTAGATCGAGGATGTACTAAAAAAATTTTTTTTGATCTAGGATGTACTAAAAAAATTTTTTTTGATCGAGGATGTACTAAAAAATTTTTTTTAGATCGAGGATGTACTAAAAAAATTTTTTTAGATCGAGGATGTACTAAAAAAAATTTTTTCATATCAAGGATGTACTAAAAAAATTCTTTTTAGATCGAGGATGTACTAAAAAAATTTTTTTTTATCTAGGATGTACTAAAAAAATTTTTTTTGATCGAGGATGTACTAAAAAAATTTTTTTAGATCGAGGATGTACTAAAAAATTTTTTTTAGATCGAGGATGTACTAAAAAAATTTTTTTTGATCGACGATGTATTAAAAAAATTTTTTTAGATCGAGGATGTACTAAAAAAAATTTTTTCATATCAAGGATGTACTAAAAAATTTTTTTTTAGATCGAGGATGTACTAAAAAAATTTTTTTTGATCGAGGATGTACTAAAAAAATTTTTTTTAGATCGAGGATGTACTAAAAAAAATTTTTTTAGATCGAGGATGTACTAAAAAAATTTTTTTAGATCGAGGATGTACTAAAAAAAATTTTTTCATATCAAGCATGTACTAAAAAAATTTTTTTTAGATCGAGGATGTACTAAAAAATTTTTTTTGATCTAGGATGTACTAAAAAAAATTTTTTTAGATCGAGGATGTACTAAAAAATTTTTTTTAGATCGAGGATGTACTAAAAAAATTTTTTTAGATCGAGGATGTACTAAAAAAATTTTTTCATATCAAGGATGTACTAAAAAAATTTTTTTAAGATCGAGGAAGTACTAAAAAAATTGTTTTTGATCGAGGATGTACTAAAAAAATTTTTTTCATATCAAGGATGTACTAAAAAATTTTTTTTTAGATCGAGGATGTACTAAAAAAATTTTTTTCATATCAAGGATGTACTACAAAATTTTTTTTTAGATCGAGGATGTACTAAAAAAATTTTTTTAGATCGAGGATGTACTAAAAAAATTTTTTTTAGATCGAGGATGTACTAAAAAAATTTTTTTTGATCAAGGATGTACTAAAAAAATTTTTTTCATATCAAGGATGTACTAAAAAAATTTTTTTTAGATCGAGGATGTACTAAAAAAATTTTTTTTGATCGAGGATGTACTAAAAAAATTTTTTTAGATCGAGGATGTACTAAAAAAAATTTTTTCATATCAAGGATGTACTAAAAATTTTTTTTTAGATCGAGGATGTACTAAAAAATTTTTTTTGATCGAGGATGTACTAAAAAAAATTTTTTCATATCAAGGATGTACTAAAAAATTTTTTTTTAGATCGAGGATGTACTAAAAAAATTTTTTTAGATCGAGGATGTACTAAAAAAATTTTTTTTACATCGAGGATGTACTAAAAAAATTTTTTTTAGATCGAGGATGTACTAAAAAATTTTTTTTTGATCGAGGATGTACTAAAAAAATTTTTTTTAGATCGAGGATGTACTAAAAAAATTTTTTTAGATCGAGGATGTACTAAAAAATTTTTTTTTAGATCGAGGATGTACTAAAAAAATTTTTTTTGATCGAGGATGTACTAAAAAAATTTTTTTAGATCGAGGATGTACTAAAAAAAATTTTTTCATATCAAGGATGTACTAAAAATTTTTTTTTAGATCGAGGATGTACTAAAAAATTTTTTTTGATCGAGGATGTACTAAAAATATTTTTTCATATCAAGGATGTACTAAAAAATTTTTTTTTAGATCGAGGATGTACTAAAAAATTGTTTTAGATCGAGGATGTACTAAAAAAATTTTTTTCATATCAAGGATGTACTAAAAAAATTTTTTTTAGATCGAGGATGTACTAAAAAAATTTTTTTTAGATCGAGGATGTACTAAAAAAATTTTTTTAGATCGAGGATGTACTAAACATAATTTTTTCATATCAAGGATGTACTAAAAATTTTTTTTTAGATCGAGGATGTACTAAAAAATTTTTTTTGATCGAGGATGTACTAAAAAATTTTTTTTAGATCGAGGATGTACTAAAAAATTTTTTTTTAGATCGAGGATGTACTAAAAAAATTTTTTTTGATCGAGGATGTACTAAAAAATTTTTTTTCATATCAAGGATGTACTAAAAAAATTTTTTTTAGATCGAGGATGTACTAAAAAAATTTTTTTTGATCGAGGTTGTATTAAAAAAATTTTTTTAGATCGAGGATGTACTAAAAAAATTTTTTTCATATCAAGGATGTACTAAAAAATTTTTTTTTAGATCGAGGATGTACTAAAAAAATTTTTTTAGATCGAGGATGTACTAAAAAAATTTTTTTTACATCGAGGATGTACTAAAAAAATTTTTTTTAGATCGAGGATGTACTAAAAAAATTTTTTTAGATCGAGGATGTACTAAAAAAATTTTTTTCATATCAAGGATGTACTAAAAAAATTTTTTTTGATCGAGGATGTACTAAAAAAATTTTTTCATATCAAGGATGTACTAAAAAAATTTTTTTTAGATCGAGGATGTACTAAAAAATTTTTTTAGATCGAAAATGTACTAAAAAAATTTTTTTCATATCAAGGATGTACTAAAAAAATTTTTTTTAGATCGAGGATGTACTAAAAAATTTTTTTTTGATCGAGGATGTACTAAAAAAATTTTTTTCATATCGAGGATGTACTAAAAAAATTTTTTTTAGATCGAGGATGTACTAAAAAAATTTTTTTTGATCGAGGATGTACTAAAAAAATTTTTTTAGATCGAGGATGTACTAAAAAAAATTTTTTTACATCGAGGATGTACTAAAAAATTTTTTTTAATCGAGGATGTACTAAAAAAATTTTTTTTGATCGAGGATGTACTAAAAAAATTTTTTTTAGATCGAGGATGTACTAAAAAAATTTTTTTAGATCGAGGATGTACTAAAAAATTTTTTTTTAGATCGAGGATGTACTAAAAAAATTTTTTTTTATCGAGGATGTACTAAAAAAATTTTTTTCATATCAAGGATGTACTAAAAAAATTTTTTTTAGATCGAGGATGTACTAAAAAAATTTTTTTTGATCGAGGATGTATTAAAAAATTTTTTTTAGATCGAGGATGTACTAAAAAAAATTTTTTCATATCAAGGATGTACTAAAAAATATTTTTTTAGATCGAGGATGTACTAAAAAAATTTTTTTAGATCGAGGATGTACTAAAAAAATTTTTTTTACATCGAGGATGTACTAAAAAAATTTTTTTTGATCGAGGATGTACTAAAAAAATTTTTTCATATCAAGGATGTACTAAAAAAATTTTTTTTAGATCGAGGATGTACTAAAAAAATTTTTTTTTTAGATCGAGGATGTACTAAAAAAATTTTTTTTAGATCGAGGATGTACTAAAAAAATTTTTTTAGATCGAGGATGTACTAAAAAATTTTTTTTTAGATCGAGGATGTACTAAAAAAATTTTTTTTTATCGAGGATGTACTAAAAAAATTTTTTTCATATCAAGGATGTACTAAAAAAATTTTTTTTAGATCGAGGATGTACTAAAAAAATTTTTTTTGATCGAGGATGTATTAAAAAATTTTTTTTGATCGAGGATGTACTAAAAAAATTTTTTTTAGATCGAGGATGTACTAAAAAAATTTTTTTAGATCGAGGATGTACTAAAAAATTTTTTTTTAGATCGAGGATGTACTAAAAAAATTTTTTTTTATCGAGGATGTACTAAAAAAATTTTTTTCATATCAAGGATGTACTAAAAAAATTTTTTTTAGATCGAGGATGTACTAAAAAAATTTTTTTTGATCGAGGATGTATTAAAAAATTTTTTTTGATCGAGGATGTACTAAAAAAATTTTTTCATATCAAGGATGTACTAAAAAAATTTTTTTTAGATCGAGGATGTACTAAAAAAATTTTTTTAGATCGAGGATGTACTAAAAAATTTTTTTTTAGATCGAGGATGTACTAAAAAAATTTTTTTTTATCGAGGATGTACTAAAAAAATTTTTTTCATATCAAGGATGTACTAAAAAAATTTTTTTTAGATCGAGGATGTACTAAAAAAATTTTTTTTGATCGAGGATGTATTAAAAAAATTTTTTTAGATCGAGGATGTACTAAAAAAAATTTTGTCATATCAAGGATGTACTAAAAAATTTTTTTTTAGATCGAGGATGTACTAAAAAAATTTTTTTAGATCGAGGATGTACTAAAAAAATTTTTTTTACATCGAGGATGTAGTAAAAAAATTTTTTTTGATCGAGGATGTACTAAAAAAATTTTTTCATATCAAGGATGTACTAAAAAAATTTTTTTTAGATCGAGGATGTACTAAAAAATTTTTTTAGATCGAGGATGTACTAAAAAAATTTTTTTCATATCAAGGATGTACTAAAAAAATTTTTTTTAGATCGAGGATGTACTAAAAAAATTTTTTTTGATCGAGGATGTACTAAAAAAATTTTTTTCATATCAAGGATGTACTAAAAAAATTTTTTTTAGATCGAGGATGTACTAAAAAAATTTTTTTAGATCGAGGATGTACTAAAAAAATTTTTTTTAGATCGAGGATGTACTAAAAAAATTTTTTTTAGATCGAGGATGTACTAAAAGAATTTTTTTAGATCGAGGATGTACTAAAAAAAAATTTTTCATATCAAGCATGTACTAAAAAAATTTTTTTTAGATCGAGGATGTACTAAAAAATTTTTTTTGATCTAGGATGTACTAAAAAAATTTTTTTTAGATCGAGGATGTACTAAAAAATTTTTTTTAGATCGAGGATGTACTAAAAAAATTTTTTTAGATCGAGGATGTACTAAAAAAATTTTTTTCATATCAAGGATGTACTAAAAAAATTTTTTTTAGATCGAGGATGTACTAAAAAATTTTTTTTGATCGAGGATGTACTAAAAAAATTTTTTTAGATCGAGGATGTACTAAAAAAAATTTTTTCATATCAAGGATGTACTAAAAAATTTTTTTTTAGATCGAGGATGTATTAAAAATATTTTTTTTGATCGAGGATGTACTAAAAAATTTTTTTAGATCGAGGATGTACTAAAAAAATTTTTTTTTCATCGAGGATGTACTAAAAAAATTTTTTTTGATCGAGGATGTACTAAAAAAAAATTTTCATATCAAGGATGTACAAAAAAAATTTTTTTTTAGATCGAGGATGTACTAAAAAATTTTTTTAGATCGAGGATGTACTAAAAAAATTTTTTTCATATCAAGGATACTAAAAAAATTTTTTTTAGATCGAGGATGCACTAAAAAAATTTTTTTTCATCGAGGATGTACAAAAAAATTTTTTTTTAGATCGAGGATGTACTAAAAAAATTTTTTTAGATCGAGGATGTACTAAAAAAATTTTTTTTAGATCGAGGATGTACTAAAAAAATTTTTTTTGATCGAGGATGTACTAAAAAAATTTTTTTAGATCGAGGATGTACTAAAAAAAATTTTTTTACATCGAGGATGTACTAAAAAATTTTTTTTTATCGAGGATGTACTAAAAAAATTTTATTCATATCAAGGATGTACTAAAAAAATTTTTTTTAGATTGAGGATGTACTAAAAAAATTTTTTTTGATCTAGGATGTACTAAAAAAATTTTTTTTAGATCGAGGATGTACTAAAAAAATTTTTTTAGATCGAGGATGTACTAAAAAATTTTTTTTTAGATCGAGGATGTACTAAAAAAATTTTTTTTGATCGAGGATGTACTAAAAAAATTTTTTTTAGATCGAGGATGTACTAAAAAAATTTTTTTAGATCGAAGATGTACTAAAAAATTTTTTTTCATATAAAGGATGTACTAAAAAAATTTTTTTTACATCGAGGATGTACTAAAAAAATTTTTTTAGATCGAGGATGTACTAAAAAAATTTTTTTTAGATCGAGGATGTACTAAAAAAATTTTTTAGATCGAGGATGTACTAAAAAAATTTTTTTAGATCGAGGATGTACTAAAAAAATTTTTTTCATATCAAGGATGTACTAAAAAATTTTTTTAGATCGATGATGTACTAAAAAAAATTTTTTCACATCAAGGATGTACTAAAAAAATTTTTTTTTGACCGAGGATGTACTAAAAAAAATTTTTTCATATCAAGGATGTACTAAAAAAATTTTTTTTACATCGAGGATGTACTAAAAAAATTTTTTTTTATCGAGGATGTAATAAAAAAATTTTTTCATATCAAGGATGTACTAAAAAAATTTTTTTTAGATCGAGGATGTACTAAAAAATTTTTTTAGATCGAGGATGTACTAAAAAAATTTTTTTCATATCAAGGATGTACTAAAAAAATTTTTTTTAGATCGAGGATGTACTAAAAAAATTATTTTTGATCGAGGATGTACAAAAAAAATTTTTTTTAGATCGAGGATGTACTAAAAAAATTTTTTTAGATCGAGGATGTACTAAAAAAATTTTTTTTAGATTGAGGATGTACTAAAAAAATTTTTTTTGATCGAGGATGTACTAAAAAAATTTTTTTAGATCGAGGATGTACTAAAAAAAATTTTTTTACATCGAGGATGTACTAACAAATTTTTTTTTATCGAGGATGTACTAAAAAAATTTTTTTCATATCAAGGATGTACTAAAAAAATTTTTTTTAGATCGAGGATGTACTAAAAAAAATTTTTTTGATCGAGGATGTACTAAAAAAATTTTTTTTAGATCGAGGATGTACTAAAAAAATTTTTTTAGATCGAAGATGTACTAAAAAAATTTTTTTTAGATCGAGGATGTACTAAAAAAATTTTTTTAGATCGAGGATGTACTAAAAAAAATTTTTTCATATCAAGGATGTACTAAAAATTTTTTTTTAGATCGAGGATGTACTAAAAAATTTTTTTTGATCGAGGATGTACTTAAAAAAATTCTTTCATATCAAGGATGTACTAAAAAAATTTTTTTTGATCGAGGATGTGCTAAAAAAATTTTTTTTAGATCGAGGATGTACTAAAAAAATTTTTTTAGATCGAGCATGTACTAAAAAATTTTTTTTTAGATCGAGGTTGTACTAAAAAAATTTTTTTTGATCGAGGATGTACTAAAAAAATTTTTTTCATATCAAGGATGTACTAAAAAAATTTTTTTAGATCGAGGATGTACTGAAAAAATTTTTTTAGATCGAGCATGTACTAAAAAAATTTTTTTTGATCGAGGATGTACTAAAAAAATTTTTTTTAGATCGAGGATGTACTAAAAAATTTTTTTAGATCGAGGATGTACTAAAAAAATTTTTTTCATATCAAGGATGTACTAAAAAAATTTTTTTAGATCGAGGATGTACTAAAATAATTTTTTTTAGATCGAGGATGTACTAAATAAAAATTTTTAGATCGGGGATGTACTAAAAAAATTTTTTTAGATCGAGCATGTACTAAAAAAAATTTTTTCATATCGAGGATGTACTAAAAAAAATTTGTTTAGATCGAGGATGTACTAAAATAAATTTTTTTAAATCGAGGATGTACTAAAAAAATTTTTTTAGATCGAGGATGTACTAAAAAAAATTTTTTTAGATCGAGGATGTACTAAAAAAATTTTTTTCATATCAAGGATGTACTAAAAAAATTTTTTTAGATCGAGGATGTACTAAAAAAATTTTTTTTGATCGAGGATGTACTAAAAAAATTTTTTTTAGATCAAGGATGTACTAAAAAAATTTTTTTAGATCGAGGATGTACTAAAAAAAATTTTTTCATATCAAGGATGTACTAAAAAAATTTTTTTTAGATGGAGGCTGTACTAAAAAAATTTTTTTTAGATCGAGGATGTACTAAAAAAATTTTTTTAAATCGAGGATGTACTAAAAAAATTTTTTTAAATCGAGGATGTACTAAAAAAATTTTTTTTAAATCGAGGATGTACTAAAAAAATTTTTTTTAGATCGAGGATGTACTAAAAAAATTTTTTTTAGATCGAGGATGTACTAAAAAAATTTTTTTAGATCGAGGATGTACTAAAAAAATTTTTTTTAGATCGAGGATGTACTAAAAAATTTTTTTTAAATCGAGGATGTACTAAAAAAAATTTTTTCATATCAAGGATGTACTAAAAAAATTTTTTTTAGATCGAGGATGTACTAAAAAAATTTTTTTAGATCGAGGATGTACTAAAAAAATTTTTTTTAAATCGAGGATGTACTAAAAAAATTTTTTTAAATCGAGGATGTACTAAAAAAATTTTTTTTAAATCGAGGATGTACTAAAAAAATTTTTTTTAGATCGAGGATGTACTAAAAAAATTTTTTTTAGATCGAGGATGTACTAAAAAAATTTTTTTTAGATCGAGGATGTACTAAAAAAATTTTTTTTAAATCGAGGATGTACTAAAAAAATTTTTTTTAGATCGAGGATGTACTAAAAAAATTTTTTTTAGATCGAGGATGTACTAAAAAAATTTTTTTAGATCGAGGATGTACTAAAAAAATTTTTTTTAGATCGAGGATGTACTAAAAAATTTTTTTTAAATCGAGGATGTACTAAAAAAAATTTTTTCATATCAAGGATGTACTAAAAAAATTTTTTTTAGATCGAGGATGTACTAAAAAAATTTTTTTAGATCGAGGATGTACTAAAAAAATTTTTTCTAAATCGAGGATGTACTAAAAAAATTTTTTTAAATCGAGGATGTACTAAAAAAATTTTTTTTAAATCGAGGATGTACTAAAAAAATTTTTTTTAGATCGAGGATGTACTAAAAAAATTTTTTTTAGATCGAGGATGTACTAAAAAAAGTTTTTTTTAGATCGAAGATGTACTAAAAAAATTTTTTTTAGATCGAGGATGTACTAATAAAATTTTTTTAGATCGAGGATGTACTAAAAAATTTTTTTAGATCGAGGATGTACTAACAAAATTTTTTCATATCAAGGATGTACTAAAAAAATTTTTTTTAAATCGAGGATGTACTAAAAAAAATTTGTTTAGATCGAGGATGTACTAAAAAAATTTTTTTAGATCGAGGATGTACTAACAAAATTTTTTCATATCAAGGATGTACTAAAAAAATTTTTTTTAAATCGAGGATGTACTAAAAAAATTTTTTTAGATCGAGGATGTACTAAAAAAATTTTTTTTTGATCGAGGATGTACTAAAAAATTTTTTTTAGATCGAGGATGTACTAAAAAATTTTTTTTAGATCGAGGATGTACTAAAAAAATTTTTTTAGATCGAGGATGTACTGAAAAAATTTTTTTAGATCGAGCATGTACTAAAAAAATTTTTTTTGATCGAGGATGTACTAAAAAAATTTTTTTTAGATCGAGGATGTACTAAAAAATTTTTTTAGATCGAGGATGTACTAAAAAAATTTTTTTCATATCAAGGATGTACTAAAAAAATTTTTTTAGATCGAGGATGTACTAAAAAAATTTTTTTTTGATCGAGGATGTACTAAAAAATTTTTTTTAGATCGAGGATGTACTAAAAAATTTTTTTTAGATCGAGGATGTACTAAAAAAATTTTTTTAGATCGAGGATGTACTGAAAAACTTTTTTTAGATCGAGGATGTACTGAAAAAATTTTTTTTGATCGAGGATGTACTAAAAAAATTTTTTTTAGATCGAGGATGTACTAAAAAATTTTTTTAGATCGAGGATGTACTAAAAAAATTTTTTTCATATCAAGGATGTACTAAAAAAATTTTTTTAGATCGAGGATGTACTAAAAAAATTTTTTTTTGATCGAGGATGTACTAAAAAATTTTTTTTAGATCGAGGATGTACTAAAAAATTTTTTTTAGATCGAGGATGTACTAAAAAAATTTTTTTAGATCGAGGATGTACTGAAAAAATTTTTTTAGATCGAGCATGTACTAAAAAAATTTTTTTTGATCGAGGATGTACTAAAAAAATTTTTTTTAGATCGAGGATGTACTAAAAAATTTTTTTAGATCGAGGATGTACTAAAAAAATTTTTTTCATATCAAGGATGTACTAAAAAAATTTTTTTAGATCGAGGATGTACTAAAATAATTTTTTTTAGATCGAGGATGTACTAAATAAAAATTTTTAGATCGGGGATGTACTAAAAAAATTTTTTTAGATCGAGCATGTACTAAAAAAAATTTTTTCATATCGAGGATGTACTAAAAAAAATTTGTTTAGATCGAGGATGTACTAAAATAAATTTTTTTAAATCGAGGATGTACTAAAAAAATTTTTTTAGATCGAGGATGTACTAAAAAAAATTTTTTTAGATCGAGGATGTACTAAAAAAATTTTTTTCATATCAAGGATGTACTAAAAAAATTTTTTTAGATCGAGGATGTACTAAAAAAATTTTTTTTGATCGAGGATGTACTAAAAAAATTTTTTTTAGATCAAGGATGTACTAAAAAAATTTTTTTAGATCGAGGATGTACTAAAAAAAATTTTTTCATATCAAGGATGTACTAAAAAAATTTTTTTTAGATGGAGGCTGTACTAAAAAAATTTTTTTTGATTGAGGATGTACTAAAAAAATTTTTTTTAGATCGAGGATGTACTAAAAAAATTTTTTTCTTATCAAGGATGTACTAAAAAAATTTTTTTTAGATCAAGGATGTACTAAAAAAATTTTTTTAGATCGAGGATGTACTAAAAAAATTTTTTTCATATCAAGGATGTACTAAAAAATTTTTTTTTAGATCGAGGATGTACTAAAAAAATTTTTTTAGATCGAGGATGTACTAAAAAAATTTTTTTAGATCGAGGATGTACTAAAAAAAATTTTTTCATATCAAGGATGTACTAAAAAAATTTTTTTTAGATCGAGGATGTACTACAAAAATTTTTTTTGATCGAGGATGTACTTAAAAAATTTTTTTCATATCAAGGATGTACTAAAAAATTTTTTTTAGATCGAGGATGTACTACAAAAATTTTTTTTGATCGAGGATGTACTTAAAAAATTTTTTTCATATCAAGGATGTACTAAAAAAATTTTTTTTAGATCGAGGATGTACTACAAAAATTTTTTTTGATCGAGGATGTACTAAAAAAATTTTTTTTAGATCGAGGATGTACTAAAAAAATTTTTTTCTTATCAAGGATGTACTAAAAAAATTTTTTTTAGATCAAGGATGTACTAAAAAAATTTTTTTAGATCGAGGATGTACTAAAAAAATTTTTTTCATATCAAGGATGTACTAAAAAATTTTTTTTTAGATCGAGGATGTACTAAAAAAATTTTTTTAGATCGAGGATGTACTAAAAAAATTTTTTTAGATCGAGGATGTACTAAAAAAATTTTTTTAGATCGAGGATGTACTAGAAAAATTTTTTTTAAATCGAGGATGTACTAAAAAATTTTTTTTTAGATCGAGGATGTATTCTGATTGGGTTCGATCGTGCCGTGACTGGCAAGTCGCGGATTTCGGGAAAGCGGGTGAAGCGATGCCAATTTGCATCACACTCGCGTGCTCGTGTTGAGGCAAGGATAGGCAAAAAAAAACCCCATACAGGGAGAAAAATCGAAAGAAAACGCGACACAACCGGACGATAGATAGAAAATCTGTCCGGTTCGGTGACGGTGATAAAAGTGCAGTTTGAATAAAATATCCATCTTCGTCTTCGGTGCATCTGTTCGAAAGGAAACTTGCAGCTAGTGCTCTTCGCCGATCGGCTGGTGTTTGAGGAGCCTAATTCCGACCAATTTCAATTCGCGGAAGATAAAACAGAATGGGTCCATTTATCGTTTGCTAAAAATTCATTTAGAAACCCCGAGGAAATTTCTCACCGAAAATTGAACAACTTGTCGATTGGAAATGGAACTGTTACGAACCCCAGCGTGTCGGTGCCGAGCCGCGTTAGTCCTGGGAAAGCAACGACCACCGAAATCGTGCTGCATCTGGCAGTGCTTCCGCGACCCGGTTCGAACGGCAGTTTTTCGATGGCGCCCTACGGGGAGCCCTCGCGTAAGGAAAAGCCGGACAACGGATCGCTTTTAGTCAGTGAGCGGCCACGAGGGGCCAATTTGCGACCGGTTTTCAATCTGGCCAAATTGAGCCGTTTCTAATCGTTTTGACACCAGGACGCTCGATCGAGGAAAGGGCAAACAACAGTGTGAGAGAGAGAGCGAGAGAGAGAGAGAGAGAGAGCGAGAGAGAGAAAAAAAAAGAAAACTCCTGCCCGGGGTTTGCGACGAGAGAAAGCTGGCTTTTTTTTTGGCTTGCAGTTCTTTCCGAAAATGTTCCGAATCAGACCGTCCGCGGGACATTCTGCAGCTCGCGTTGCGTTAGGAAAACTGTCCTTCAGCTGGAACTAGTGTTTGACGTGGCCAGTTTACTCGTGCTTCGTGTGTTCAACGGTGGTGCAACGAAAAATGAAACCGTTGATATTTTTTTTTTCTTTGGTTCGTTCGTTGCAAAGCTCGCAAAAATAACCGATGCTTCGTACGGTCACCTGCAAGGTCCTGGACCACTAGCCGCTACATAGCCCGGAGCCAAAAAGGACAGTCTCGTCCTCATGGGGGCAATGGAAATGCATTTTGCTTCCAACGCCCGGGCAACGAGGGCATTGCCGGGAGAGCAGGATGTTTCGTTTTTTTTTTTCTAGAGAGATAAAGATGTGCTTTTTTTCTCGCTCACAGCTCGTGCCCCTCATGCCGTCAGGGATGTCAAACTCTTTAAACTTTTCGGTGGTGCGGACACCCCAACTGGGCTACTTTGAGCCGAAAATGGGCGTGCACCCGTGTGTTTCCAAGCAAACCAAACCACCAGACTGGGGGGACAAAGTTTGATAAAAGGATAAAAGCATAAAAATCCACCCGACATCCGGCGTCAGGGAAACGATGCTTCCTTCTGACGTTCGTTTCTCGTCCGGGAGTTAATTTCATTTACACATTTCCCCCGTTTTTGGTCTATGCTGCGAGCTCGGGCACCCGACGTGCGGTAATAAATGTTTCAACAGTGCTGTCATCCGCAAAACGGACGGCCGCATTTGTGAAAAACCGTCCCTCAAGCGGTCACCAGCCGGCAGTGCAGCGATGCGAACCGGAAGTGCAAGGACGAAGAAGAGTTTGCCCGGGTTTGGGCAAACTTTGCGTCCTTGCGAGCGCGTGCGATGGGTATGATTGTTTTACATGGTTGTAAACAGGGCCAGTACGGGTTTGCCGAGTTCCCGGCACCCAAGCGCACGTGCAGTGAATGCATTTAAGCCGCGGTGGTGAAATTGAATGCATCACAAGGGGCTTATGGGTGCAGGGTTTAAATTTCTCGCTCTGCGCTCACGGAAGCGCATGAAGCGCGTGCTCTTTGTTGCGTGGACGTGGGGCATCCGCACTGGAGCTTCAACTTTGCACGGGGGAACGTAGTAAAATGAGCACAAAATGGCCGAGCAATTAACCCGATTAATTAACTCGCAAGTGATGTATGTGGTGCAAGGTAAAAATCTCAAAAAGCCCTTCAATAAAAGCCGTCAAAAAAAAAAAAAAGACGTCGATCAGTTTAGCGGAGATCCTTTTTTTGAAGGGAAATGAAATGCACCAGTATGAGCCTGCATTAGCAAGCAACAATCCTAACCGGTGGTGAACCTTGTCGAAGGAATTTCCACCAAACACCAAACGGAACGATGCCACTTGCGCCGTAAATGACGGCGCCTGTAAAAAATTCAAAAACAAATTTCGCTCCGATCGTCAGAAGAAGGTAAAACTTGAATTGAGCTCGGGAGTTCTCGCGTTTTGAACAGAATTTGTACAAAATTGTCGCTTTGTTTTGCTAACTGCAGCCGTCTCGTCCGGCGTTGCTAGGCGGCGTCAGGTGGATGAGTTCTTTTTTTTGCTTCTGGCTTCTACCATTGAGCAACCGTGTTTGCATGTCTTGGGAGATGTCCTGCGACCGCAAGGCAGGGCAAGGAGATGTTGTTTTCCCACGGCATCAATGATGCATCGATACGGGAAAACTCCGGTCGTCCGTGGAAAGCGAGTTGCCAACGTCTGCACTTGAGAACGGATGGCCATGAAAACTCCGCTTAGTTCCGGAGAAGCAAAAAGGGAACCAGCTAAGAACCCGACTCCTGTAAGAACCCTGACCATATAAGGGGGTATGACGAATGGGTGCCATGGAACGGGGCGAACGTAACGCTGTCCGAGAAGCGACCGACCGTTTGCTGTCCATTTTTGACTCCGGTTCGGTGAAATAAATTATGCACCACCCGGCACGGACTTCCACTGGGTGGTTTCCCGGTGTGCTCGTCCAGTTGACGCGATCGAAGTCGTTTGAGGAAACGAAATTTTCACTTGACAACCTTTTTTTTTGACGAGCCGCCTTCATCCGTTCCCCGGGGGTGGAATCTTCCCGAGGCGCAAGGAGATTCTTTCGCGAAGAGCACAAGAACATGTACGGTGGCATCGCTAAGGCTACGAAAGACTCCCACATACTCACAAACCACGAAACCACCAACCTAAAAAAAATTTTTTAGATCGAGGAAGTACTAAAAAATTTTTTTTCATATCAAGGATGTACTAAAAAAATTTTTTTAAGATCAAGGATGTACTAAAAAATTTTTTTTTAAATCGAGGATGTACTAAAAAAATTTTTTTTAGATCGAGGATGTACTAAAAATATTTTTTTAGATCGAGGATGTACTAAAAAAATTTTTTTAGATCGAGGATGTACTGGAAAATTTTTTTTTAAATCGAGGATGTACTAAAAAATTTTTTTTAGATCGAGGATGTACTAAAAAATTTTTTTTAAATCGAGGATGTACTAAAAAAATCTTTTTTAGATCGAGGATGTACTAAAAAAAATTTTTTTAGATCGAGGATGTACTAAAAATATTTTTTTTAGATCGAGGATGGACTAAAAAAATTTTTTTAGATCGAGGATGTACTAAAAAAAATTTTTTCATATCAAGGATGTACTAAAAAAATTTTTTTAGATCGAGGATGTACTAAAAAAATTTTTTTTAGATCGAGGATGTACTAAAAAAATTTTTTTTGATCGAGGATGTACTAAAAAAATTTTTTTAGATCGAGGATGTACTAAAAAAATTTTTTTAGATCGAGGATGTACTAAAAAAATTTTTTTAGATCGAGGATGTACTAAAAAAATTTTTTTAGATCGAGGATGGACTAAAAAAATTTTTTTAGATCGAGGATGTACTAAAAAATTTTTTTAGATCGAGGATGTACTAAAAAAATTTTTTTTAGGTCGAGGATGTACTAAAAAAATTTTTTTAGATCGAGGATGTACTAAAAAAATTTTTTCAGGTCGAGGATGTACTAAAAAAATTTTTTTAGATCGAGGATGTACTAAAAAAATTTTTTTTAGATCGAGGATGTACTAAAAAATTTTTTTTAAATCGAGGATGTACTAAAAAAATTTTTTTTAAATCGAGAATGTACTAAAAAAATTTTTTTAGATCGAGGATGTACTAAAAAAAATTTTTTTAGATCGAGGATGTACTAAAAAATTTTTTTTAAATCGAGGATGTACTAAAAAAATTTTTTTTAAATCGAGAATGTACTAAAAAAATTTTTTTAGATCGAGGATGTACTAAAAAAATTTTTTTAAATCGAGGATGTACTAAAAAAATTTTTTTTAAATCGAGGATGTACTAAAAAAATTTTTTTAGATCGAGGATGTACTAAAAAAATTTTTTTAGATCGAGGATGTACTAAAAAAATTTTTTTTAGGTCGAGGATGTACTAAAAAAATTTTTTTAGATCGAGGATGTACTAAAAAAATTTTTTCAGGTCGAGGATGTACTAAAAAAATTTTTTTAGATCGAGGATGTACTAAAAAAATTTTTTTTAGATCGAGGATGTACTAAAAAATTTTTTTTAAATCGAGGATGTACTAAAAAAAATTTTTTCATATCAAGGATGTACTAAAAAAATTTTTTTTAGATCGAGGATGTACTAAAAAAATTTTTTTAGATCGAGGATGTACTAAAAAAATTTTTTTTAAATCGAGGATGTACTAAAAAAATTTTTTTAGATCGAGGATGTACTAAAAAAATTTTTTTTAGATCGAGGATGTACTAAAAAATTTTTTTTAAATCGAGGATGTACTAAAAAAAATTTTTTCATATCAAGGATGTACTAAAAAAATTTTTTTTAGATCGAGGATGTACTAAAAAAATTTTTTTAGATCGAGGATGTACTAAAAAATTTATTTTTAAATCGAGGATGTACTAAAAAAATTTTTTTTAGATCGAGGATGTACTAAAAAAATTTTTTTTAAATCGAGGATGTACTAAAAATATTTTTTTAGATCGAGGATGTACTAAAAAAATTTTTTTAGATCGAGGATGTACTGGAAAATTTTTTTTTAAATCGAGGATGTACTAAAAAAATCTTTTTTAGATCGAGGATGTACTAAAAAAATTTTTTTTAGATCGAGGATGTACTAAAAAAATTTTTTTAAATCGAGGATGTACTAAAAAAATTTTTTTAGATCGAGGATGTACTAAAAAAATTTTTTTAGATCGAGGATGTACTGGAAAATTTTTTTTTAAATCGAGGATGTACTAAAAAAATCTTTTTTAGATCGAGGATGTACTAAAAAAATTTTTTTTAGATCGAGGATGTACTAAAAAAATTTTTTTAAATCGAGGATGTACTAAAAAAATTTTTTTAGATCGAGGATGTACTAAAAAAATTTTTTTAGATCGAGGATGTACTAAAAAAAAATTTTTCATATCAAGGATGTACTAAAAAAATTTTTTTTAGATCGAGGATGTACTAAAAAAATTTTTTTTGATCGAGGATGTACTAAAAAATTTTTTTTCATATCAAGGATGTACTAGAAAAAATTTTTTTAGATCGAGGATGTACTAGAAAAATTTTTTTTAAGTCGAGGATGTACTAAAAAAATTTTTTTTAGATCGAGGATGTACTAAAAAAATTTTTTTTGATCGAGGATGTACTAAAAAAATTTTTTTAGATCGAGGATGTACTTAAAAAAATGTTTTTTAGATCGAGGATGTACTAGAAAATTTTTTTTTAAATCGAGGATGTACTAAAAAAATTGTTTTAGATCGAGGATGTACTAAAAAAATTTTTTTTAGATCGATGATGTACTAAAAAAATTTTTTTAGATCGAGGATGTACTAGAAAATTTTTTTTTAAATCGAGGATGTACTAAAAAAATTTTTTAGATCGAGGATGTACTAAAAAAATTTTTTTTAGATCAAGGAAGTACTAAAAAAATTTTTTTTGATCGAGGATGTACTAAAAAAATTTTTTTTAGATCGAGGATGTACTAAAAAAATTTTTTTTGATCGAGGATGTACTAAAAAAATTTTTTTAGATCGAGGATGTACTTAAAAAAATGTTTTTTAGATCGAGGATGTACTAGAAAATTTTTTTTTAAATCGAGGATGTACTAAAAAAATTGTTTTAGATCGAGGATGTACTAAAAAAATTTTTTTTAGATCGAGGATGTACTAAAAAAATTTTTTTAGATCGAGGATGTACTAGAAAATTTTTTTTTAAATCGAGGATGTACTAAAAAAATCTTTTTTAGATCGAGGATGTACTAAAAAAATTTTTTTTAGATCGAGGATGTACTAAAAAAATTTTTTTAAATCGAGGATGTACTAAAAAAATTTTTTTAGATCGAGGATGTACTAAAAAAATTTTTTTAGATCGAGGATGTACTAAAAAAAATTTTTTCATATCAAGGATGTACTAAAAAAATTTTTTTTAGATCGAGGATGTACTAAAAAAATTTTTTTTGATCGAGGATGTACTAAAAAATTTTTTTTCATATCAAGGATGTACTAGAAAAAATTTTTTTAGATCGAGGATGTACTAGAAAAATTTTTTTTAAGTCGAGGATGTACTAAAAAAATTTTTTTTAGATCGAGGATGTACTAAAAAAATTTTTTTTGATCGAGGATGTACTAAAAAAATTTTTTTAGATCGAGGATGTACTTAAAAAAATGTTTTTTAGATCGAGGATGTACTAGAAAATTTTTTTTTAAATCGAGGATGTACTAAAAAAATTGTTTTAGATCGAGGATGTACTAAAAAAATTTTTTTTAGATCGAGGATGTACTAAAAAAATTTTTTTAGATCGAGGATGTACTAGAAAATTTTTTTTTAAATCGAGGATGTACTAAAAAAATTTTTTAGATCGAGGATGTACTAAAAAAATTTTTTTTAGATCAAGGAAGTACTAAAAAAATTTTTTTTGATCGAGGATGTACTAAAAAAATTTTTTTTAGATCGAGGATGTACTAAAAAATTTTTTTTAAATCGAGGATGTACTAAAAAAAATTTTTTCATATCAAGGATGTACTAAAAAAATTTTTTTTAGATCGAGGATGTACTAAAAAAATTTTTTTAGATCGAGGATGTACTAAAAAATTTATTTTTAAATCGAGGATGTACTAAAAAAATTTTTTTTAGATCGAGGATGTACTCAAAAAATTTTTTTTAAATCGAGGATGTACTAAAAATATTTTTTTAGATCGAGGATGTACTAAAAAAATTTTTTTAGATCGAGGATGTACTGGAAAATTTTTTTTTAAATCGAGGATGTACTAAAAAAATCTTTTTTAGATCGAGGATGTACTAAAAAAATTTTTTTTAGATCGAGGATGTACTAAAAAAATTTTTTTAAATCGAGGATGTACTAAAAAAATTTTTTTAGATCGAGGATGTACTAAAAAAATTTTTTTAGATCGAGGATGTACTGGAAAATTTTTTTTTAAATCGAGGATGTACTAAAAAAATCTTTTTTAGATCGAGGATGTACTAAAAAAATTTTTTTTAGATCGAGGATGTACTAAAAAAATTTTTTTAAATCGAGGATGTACTAAAAAAATTTTTTTAGATCGAGGATGTACTAAAAAAATTTTTTTAGATCGAGGATGTACTAAAAAAAATTTTTTCATATCAAGGATGTACTAAAAAAATTTTTTTTAGATCGAGGATGTACTAAAAAAATTTTTTTTGATCGAGGATGTACTAAAAAATTTTTTTTCATATCAAGGATGTACTAGAAAAAATTTTTTTAGATCGAGGATGTACTAGAAAAATTTTTTTTAAGTCGAGGATGTACTAAAAAAATTTTTTTTAGATCGAGGATGTACTAAAAAAATTTTTTTTGATCGAGGATGTACTAAAAAAATTTTTTTAGATCGAGGATGTACTTAAAAAAATGTTTTTTAGATCGAGGATGTACTAGAAAATTTTTTTTTAAATCGAGGATGTACTAAAAAAATTGTTTTAGATCGAGGATGTACTAAAAAAATTTTTTTTAGATCGAGGATGTACTAAAAAAATTTTTTTAGATCGAGGATGTACTAGAAAATTTTTTTTTAAATCGAGGATGTACTAAAAAAATTTTTTAGATCGAGGATGTACTAAAAAAATTTTTTTTAGATCAAGGAAGTACTAAAAAAATTTTTTTTGATCGAGGATGTACTAAAAAAATTTTTTTTAGATCGAGGATGTACTAAAAAAATTTTTTTAGATCGAGGATGTACTAGAAAATTTTTTTTTAAATCGAGGATGTACTAAAAAAATTTTTTTTAGATCGAGGATGTACTAAAAAAAATTTTTTAGATCGAGGATGTACTAAAAAAATTTTTTTTAGATCAAGGAAGTACTAAAAAAATTTTTTTTAGATCGAGGATGTACTAAAAAAATTTTTTTAGATCGAGGATGTACTAAAAAAATTTTTTTTGGATAGAGGATGTACTAAAAAAAATTTTTTTTGATGGAGGATGTACTAAAAAATTTTTTTTAGATCGAGGATGTACTAAAAAAAATTTTTTCATATCAAGGATGTACTAAAAAAATTTTTTTCATATCAAGGATGTACTAAAAAAATTTTTTTTAGATCGAGGATGTACTAAAAAAATTTTTTTTGATCGAGGATGTACTAAAAAAAATTTTTTCATATCAAGGATGTACTAAAAAAATTTTTTTTGATCGAGGATGTACTAAAAAAATTTTTTTTGATCGAGGATGTACTAAAAAAAATTTTTTTTGATCGAGGATGTACTAAAAAAATTTTTTTAGATCGAGGATGTACTAAAAAAATTTTTTTAGATCGAGGATGTACTAAAAAAATTTTTTTAGATCGAGGATGGACTAAAAAAATTTTTTTAGATCGAGGATGTACTAAAAAAATTTTTTTTAGTCGAGGATGTACTAAAAATATTTTTTTTAGATCGAGGATGGACTAAAAAAATTTTTTTAGATCGAGGATGTACTAAAAAAAATTTTTTCATATCAAGGATGTACTAAAAAAATTTTTTTAGATCGAGGATGTACTAAAAAAATTTTTTTTAGATCGAGGATGTACTAAAAAAATTTTTTTTGATCGAGGATGTACTAAAAAAATTTTTTTAGATCGAGGATGTACTAAAAAAATTTTTTTAGATCGAGGATGTACTAAAAAAATTTTTTTAGATCGAGGATGTACTAAAAAAATTTTTTTAGATCGAGGATGGACTAAAAAAATTTTTTTAGATCGAGGATGTACTAAAAAATTTTTTTTGATCGAGGATGTACTAAAAAAATTTTTTTAGATCGAGGATCTACTATAAAATTTTTTTTTAGATCGAGGATGTACTAAAAAAATTTTTTTTAAACCAAGGATGTACTAAAAAAATTTTTTTTAGATCGAGGATGTACTAAAAAAAATTGTTTTGATCGAGGATGTACTAGAAAAATTTTTTTAGATCGAGGATGTACTAAAAAAATTTTTTTAAGATCAAGGATGTACTAAAAAATTTTTTTTTAAATCGAGGATGTACTAAAAAAATTTTTTTTAGATCGAGGATGTACTAAAAATATTTTTTTAGATCGAGGATGTACTAAAAAAATTTTTTTAGATCGAGGATGTACTGGAAAATTTTTTTTTAAATCGAGGATGTACTAAAAAATTTTTTTTAGATCGAGGATGTACTAAAAAATTTTTTTTAAATCGAGGATGTACTAAAAAAATCTTTTTTAGATCGAGGATGTACTAAAAAAAATTTTTTTAGATCGAGGATGTACTAAAAAAATTTTTTTCATATCAAGGATGTAGTAAAAAAATTTTTTTTAGTTCGAGGATGTACTAAAAAAATTTTTTTAGATCGAGGATGTACTGGAAAAATTTTTTTTTAAATCGAGGATGTACTAAAAAAATTTTTTTTAGATCGAGGATGTACTAAAAAATTTTTTTTTAAATCGAGGATGTACTAAAAAAATTTTTTTTAGATCGAGGATGTACTAAAAATATTTTTTTAGATCGAGGATGTACTAAAAAAATTTTTTTAGATCGAGGATGTACTGGAAAATTTTTTTTTAAATCGAGGATGTACTAAAAAAATTTTTTTTAGATTGAGGATGTACTAAAAAATTTTTTTTAAATCGAGGATGTACTAAAAAAATCTTTTTTAGATCGAGGATGTACTAAAAAAATTTTTTTTAGATCGAGGATGTACTAAAAAAATTTTTTTAAATCGAGGATGTACTAAAAAAATTTTTTTAGATCGAGGATGTACTAAAAAAATTTTTTTAGATCGAGGATGTACTAAAAAAAATTTTTTCATATCAAGGATGTACTAAAAAAATTTTTTTTAGATCGAGGATGTACTAAAAAAATTTTTTTTGATCGAGGATGTACTAAAAAATTTTTTTTCATATCAAGGATGTACTAGAAAAAATTTTTTTAGATCGAGGATGTACTAGAAAAATTTTTTTTAAGTCGAGGATGTAATAAAAAAATTTTTTTTAGATCGAGGATGTACTAATAAAATTTTTTTAGATCGAGGATGTACTAAAAAAATTTTTTTAAAATCGAGGATGTACTAAAAAAATTTTTTTAGATCGAGGATGTACTAAAAAAATTTTTTTTAGGTCGAGGATGTACTAAAAAAATTTTTTTAGATCGAGGATGTACTAAAAAAATTTTTTTTAGGTCGAGGATGTACTAAAAAAATTTTTTTTGATCGAGGATGTACTAAAAAAATTTTTTTAGATCGAGGATGTACTAAAAAAATTTTTTTTAGATCGAGGATGTACTAAAAAAATTTTTTTAAATCGAGGATGTACTAAAAAAATTTTTTTTAAATCGAGGATGTACTAAAAAATTTTTTTAGATCGAGGATGTACTAAAAAAATTTTTTTTAAATCGAGGATGTACTAAAAAAATTTTTTTAGATCGAGGATGTACTAAAAAAATTTTTTTTAGATCGAGGATGTACTAAAAAAATTTTTTTAAATCGAGGATGTACTAAAAAAATTTTTTTTAAATCGAGGATGTACTAAAAATTTTTTTTAGATCGAGGATGTACTAATAAAATTTTTTTAGATCGAGGATGTACTAAAAAAAATTTTTTCATATCAAGGATGTACTAAAAAAATTTTTTTTAGATCGAGGATGTACTAAAAAAATTTTTTTTGATCGAGGATGTACTAAAAAATTTTTTTTCATATCAAGGATGTACTAGAAAAAATTTTTTTAGATCGAGGATGTACTAGAAAAATTTTTTTTAAGTCGAGGATGTAATAAAAAAATTTTTTTTAGATCGAGGATGTACTAATAAAATTTTTTTAGATCGAGGATGTACTAAAAAAATTTTTTTTAAATCGAGGATGTACTAAAAAAAATTTTTTCATATCAAGGATGTACTAAAAAAATTTTTTTTAAATCGAGGATGTACTAAAAAAATTTTTTTAGATCGAGGATGTACTAAAAAAATTTTTTTTAGGTCGAGGATGTACTAAAAAAATTTTTTTTAGGTCGAGGATGTACTAAAAAAATTTTTTTAGATCGAGGATGTACTAAAAATTTTTTTTTAAATCGAGGATGTACTAAAAAAATTTTTTTAGATCGAGGATGTACTAAAAAAATTTTTTTTAGGTCGAGGATGTACTAAAAAATTTTTTTTTAGGTCGAGGATGTACTAAAAAAATTTTTTTAGATCGAGGATGTACTAAAAAATTTTTTTTTAGATCGAGGATGTACTAAAAAATTTTTTTTAGGTCGAGGATGTACTAAAAAAATTTTTTCATATCAAGGATGTACTAAAAAATTTTTTTTTAAATCGAGGATGTACTAAAAAAATTTTTTTAGATCGAGGATGTACTAAAAAAATTTTTTTTAGGTCGAGGATGTACTAAAAAAATTTTTTTTAGGTCGAGGATGTACTAAAAAAATTTTTTTAGATCGAGGATGTACTAAAAAAATTTTTTTTAGATCGAGGATGTACTAAAAAAATTTTTTTAAATCGAGGATGTACTAAAAAAATTTTTTTTAAATCGAGGATGTACTAAAAAAATTTTTTTAGATCGAGGATGTACTAAAAAATTTTTTTTTAGATCGAGGATGTACTAAAAAAATTTTTTTAGATCGAGGATGTACTAAAACAATTTTTTTTAGATCGAGGATGTACTAAAAAATTTTTTTTAAATCGAGGATGTACTAAAAAAAATTTTTAAATCGAGGATGTACTAAAAAAATTTTTTTTAGATCGAGGATGTACTAAAAAAATTTTTTTTAAATCGAGAATGTACTAAAAAAAATTTTTAAATCGAGGATGTACTAAAAAAATTTTTTTTTAAATCGAGGATGTACTAAAAAAATTTTTTTAGATCGAGGATGTACTAAAAAAATTTTTTTTAGGTCGAGGATGTACTAAAAAAAATTTTTTTAGATCGAGGATGTACCAAAAAAACTTTTTTAGATCGAGGATGTACTAAAAAAATTTTTTTTAGATCGAGGATGTACTAAAAAAATTTTTTTAGATCGAGTATGTACTAAAAAAATTTTTTTTAGATCGAGGATGTACTAAAAAATTTTTTTTAGGTCGAGGATGTACTAAAAAAATTTTTTCATATCAAGGATGTACTAAAAAAATTTTTTTTAAATCGAGGATGTACTAAAAAAATTTTTTTAGATCGAGGATGTACTAAAAAAATTTTTTTTAGGTCGAGGATGTACTAAAAAATTTTTTTTTAGGTCGAGGATGTACTAAAAAAATTTTTTTAGATCGAGGATGTACTAAAAAAATTTTTTTTAGATCGAGGATGTACTAAAAAAATTTTTTTAAATCGAGGATGTACTAAAAAAATTTTTTTTAAATCGAGGATGTACTAAAAAAATTTTTTTAGATCGAGGATGTACTAAAAAATTTTTTTTTAGATCGAGGATGTACTAAAAAAATTTTTTTAAATCGAGGATGTACTAAAAAAATTTTTTTAGATCGAGGATGTACTAAAAAAATTTTTTTAGATCGAGGATGTACTAAAAAAATTTTTTTTAGATCGAGGATGTACTAAAAAAATTTTTTTAGATCGAGGATGTACTAAAAAAATTTTTTTTAAATCGAGGATGTACTAAAAAAATTTTTTTAGATCGAGGATGTACTAAAAAAATTTTTTTTAGATCGAGGATGTACTAAAAAAATTTTTTTAGATCGAGGATGTGCTAAAAAAATTTTTTTTAGATCGAGGATGTACTAAAAAATTTTTTTTAAATCGAGGATGTACTAAAAAAAATTTTTTCATATCAAGGATGTACTAAAAAAATTTTTTTTAGATCGAGGATGTACTAAAAAAATTTTTTTAGATCGAGGATGTACTAAAAAAATTTTTTTAGATCGAGGATGTACTAAAAAAATTTTTTTTAGGTCGAGGATGTACTAAAAAAATTTTTTTTAGGTCGAGGATGTACTAAAAAAATTTTTTTAGATCGAGGATGTACTAAAAAAATTTTTTTTAGATCGAGGATGTACTAAAAAAATTTTTTTAAATCGAGGATGTACTAAAAAAATTTTTTTTAAATCGAGGATGTACTAAAAAAATTTTTTTAGATCGAGGATGTACTAAAAAATTTTTTTTTAGATCGAGGATGTACTAAAAAAATTTTTTTAGATCGAGGATGTACTAAAACAATTTTTTTTAGATCGAGGATGTACTAAAAAATTTTTTTTAAATCGAGGATGTACTAAAAAAAATTTTTAAATCGAGGATGTACTAAAAAAATTTTTTTTAGATCGAGGATGTACTAAAAAAATTTTTTTTAAATCGAGAATGTACTAAAAAAAATTTTTAAATCGAGGATGTACTAAAAAAATTTTTTTTAAATCGAGGATGTACTAAAAAAATTTTTTTAGATCGAGGATGTACTAAAAAAATTTTTTTTAGGTCGAGGATGTACTAAAAAAAATTTTTTTAGATCGAGGATGTACCAAAAAAACTTTTTTAGATCGAGGATGTACTAAAAAAATTTTTTTTAGATCGAGGATGTACTAAAAAAATTTTTTTAGATCGAGTATGTACTAAAAAAATTTTTTTTAGATCGAGGATGTACTAAAAAATTTTTTTTAGGTCGAGGATGTACTAAAAAAATTTTTTCATATCAAGGATGTACTAAAAAAATTTTTTTTAAATCGAGGATGTACTAAAAAAATTTTTTTAGATCGAGGATGTACTAAAAAAATTTTTTTTAGGTCGAGGATGTACTAAAAAATTTTTTTTTAGGTCGAGGATGTACTAAAAAAATTTTTTTAGATCGAGGATGTACTAAAAAAATTTTTTTTAGATCGAGGATGTACTAAAAAAATTTTTTTAAATCGAGGATGTACTAAAAAAATTTTTTTTAAATCGAGGATGTACTAAAAAAATTTTTTTAGATCGAGGATGTACTAAAAAATTTTTTTTTAGATCGAGGATGTACTAAAAAAATTTTTTTAAATCGAGGATGTACTAAAAAAATTTTTTTAGATCGAGGATGTACTAAAAAAATTTTTTTAGATCGAGGATGTACTAAAAAAATTTTTTTTAGATCGAGGATGTACTAAAAAAATTTTTTTAGATCGAGGATGTACTAAAAAAATTTTTTTTAAATCGAGGATGTACTAAAAAAATTTTTTTAGATCGAGGATGTACTAAAAAAATTTTTTTTAGATCGAGGATGTACTAAAAAAATTTTTTTAGATCGAGGATGTGCTAAAAAAATTTTTTTTAGATCGAGGATGTACTAAAAAATTTTTTTTAAATCGAGGATGTACTAAAAAAAATTTTTTCATATCAAGGATGTACTAAAAAAATTTTTTTTAGATCGAGGATGTACTAAAAAAATTTTTTTAGATCGAGGATGTACTAAAAAAATTTTTTTTAAATCGAGGATGTACTAAAAAAATTTTTTTAGATCGAGGATGTACTAAAAAAATTTTTTTTAGGTCGAGGATGTACTAAAAAAAATTTTTTTAGATCGAGGATGTACCAAAAAAACTTTTTTAGATCGAGGATGTACTAAAAAAATTTTTTTTAGATCGAGGATGTACTAAAAAAATTTTTTTAGATCGAGTATGTACTAAAAAAATTTTTTTTAGATCGAGGATGTACTAAAAAATTTTTTTTAGGTCGAGGATGTACTAAAAAAATTTTTTCATATCAAGGATGTACTAAAAAAATTTTTTTTAAATCGAGGATGTACTAAAAAAATTTTTTTAGATCGAGGATGTACTAAAAAAATTTTTTTTAGGTCGAGGATGTACTAAAAAATTTTTTTTTAGGTCGAGGATGTACTAAAAAAATTTTTTTAGATCGAGGATGTACTAAAAAAATTTTTTTTAGATCGAGGATGTACTAAAAAAATTTTTTTAAATCGAGGATGTACTAAAAAAATTTTTTTTAAATTGAGGATGTACTAAAAAAATTTTTTTAGATCGAGGATGTACTAAAAAATTTTTTTTTAGATCGAGGATGTACTAAAAAAATTTTTTTAGATCGAGGATGTACTAAAAAAATTTTTTTTAGATCGAGGATGTACTAAAAAATTTTTTTTAAATCGAGGATGTACTAAAAAAAATTTTTTCATATCAAGGATGTACTAAAAAAATTTTTTTTAAATCGAGGATGTACTAAAAAAATTTTTTTAGATCGAGGATGTACTAAAAAAATTTTTTTTTAGGTCGAGGATGTACTAAAAAAATTTTTTTTAGGTCGAGGATGTACTAAAAAAATTTTTTTAGATCGAGGATGTACTAAAAATTTTTTTTTAAATCGAGGATGTACTAAAAAAATTTTTTTAGATCGAGGATGTACTAAAAAAATTTTTTTTAGGTCGAGGATGTACTAAAAAATTTTTTTTTAGGTCGAGGATGTACTAAAAAAATTTTTTTAGATCGAGGATGTACTAAAAAAATTTTTTTTAGGTCGAGGATGTACTAAAAAATTTTTTTTAGGTCGAGGATGTACTAAAAAAATTTTTTCATATCAAGGATGTACTAAAAAAATTTTTTTTAAATCGAGGATGTACTAAAAAAATTTTTTTAGATCGAGGATGTACTAAAAAAATTTTTTTTAGGTCGAGGATGTACTTAAAAAATTTTTTTTAGGTCGAGGATGTACTAAAAAAATTTTTTTAGATCGAGGATGTACTAAAAAATTTTTTTTTAGATCGAGGATGTACTAAAAAAATTTTTTTTAAATCGAGGATGTACTAAAAAAATTTTTTTAGATCGAGGATGTACTAAAAAAATTTTTTTTAGATCGAGGATGTACTAAAAAAATTTTTTTAAATCGAGGATGTACTAAAAAATTTTTTTTAAATCGAGGATGTACTAAAAAAATTTTTTTAGATCGAGGATGTACTAAAAAAATTTTTTTTAGGTCGAGGATGTACTAAAAAAATTTTTTTAGATCGAGGATGTACTAAAAAAATTTTTTTTAAATCGAGGATGTACTAAAAAAATTTTTTTAAATCGAGGATGTACTAAAAAAATTTTTTTAGATCGAGGATGTACTAAAATAATTTTTTTTAGATCGAGGATGTACTAAAAAAATTTTTTTTAGATCGAGGATGTACTAAAAAAATTTTTTTAAATCGAGGATGTACTAAAAAATTTTTTTTAAATCGAGGATGTACTAAAAAAATTTTTTTAGATCGAGGATGTACTAAAAAAATTTTTTTTAGGTCGAGGATGTACTAGAAAAATTTTTTTAGTTCGAGGATGTACTAAAAAAATTTTTTTTAGGTCGAGGATGTACTAAAAAAATTTTTTTAGATCGAGGATGTACTAAAAAAATTTTTTTTAAATCGAGGATGTACTAAAAAAATTTTTTTAGATCGAGGATGTACTAAAAAAATTTTTTTTAGATCGAGGATGTACTAAAAAAATTTTTTTAAATCGAGGATGTACTAAAAAATTTTTTTAAATCGAGGATGTACTAAAAAAATTTTTTTAGATCGAGGATGTACTAAAAAAATTTTTTTTAGATCGAGGATGTACTAAAAAAATTTTTTTAGATCGAGGATGTACTAAAAAAATTTTTTTTAGATCGAGGATGTACTAAAAAAATTTTTTAGATCGAGGATGTGCTAAAAAAATTTTTTTTAGATCGAGGATGTACTAAAAAATTTTTTTAAATCGAGGATGTACTAAAAAAAATTTTTTCATATCAAGGATGTACTAAAAAAATTTTTTTTAAATCGAGGATGTACTAAAAAAATTTTTTTAAATCGAGGATGTACTAAAAAAATTTTTTTTAAATCGAGGATGTACTAAAAAAATTTTTTTTAGATCGAGGATGTACTAAAAAAATTTTTTTTAGATCGAGGATGTACTAAAAAAATTTTTTTAGATCGAGGATGTACTAAAAAAATTTTTTTTAAATCGAGGATGTACTAAAAAAATTTTTTTAGATCGAGGATGTACTAAAAAAATTTTTTTTAGATCGAGGATGTACTAAAAAAATTTTTTTAGATCGAGGATGTGCTAAAAAAATTTTTTTTAGATCGAGGATGTACTAAAAAATTTTTTTAAATCGAGGATGTACTAAAAAAAATTTTTTCATATCAAGGATGTACTAAAATTTTTTTTTTAGATCGGAGATGTACTAAAAAAATTTTTTTAAATCGAGGATGTACTAAAAAAATTTTTTTAAATCGAGGATGTACTAAAAAAATTTTTTTTAAATCGAGGATGTACTAAAAAAATTTTTTTTAGATCGAGGATGTACTAAAAAAATTTTTTTTAGATCGAGGATGTACTAAAAAAATTTTTTTAGATCGAGGATGTACTAAAAAAATTTTTTTTAAATCGAGGATGTACTAAAAAAATTTTTTTAGATCGAGGATGTACTAAAAAAATTTTTTTTAGATCGAGGATGTACTAAAAAATTTTTTTTAAATCGAGGATGTACTAAAAAAAATTTTTTCATATCAAGGATGTACTAAAAAAATTTTTTTTAGATCGAGGATGTACTAAAAAAATTTTTTTAGATCGAGGATGTACTAAAAAAATTTTTTTTAAATCGAGGATGTACTAAAAAAATTTTTTTAGATCGAGGATGTACTAAAAAAATTTTTTTTAGGTCGAGGATGTACTAGAAAAATTTTTTTAGATCGAGGATGTACTAAAAAAATTTTTTTTAGGTCGAGGATGTACTAAAAAAATTTTTTTAGATCGAGGATGTACTAAAAAAATTTTTTTTAGATCGAAGATGTACTAAAAAAATTTTTTTAAATCGAGGATGTACTAAAAAAATTTTTTTTAAATCGAGGATGTACTAAAAAAATTTTTTTAGATCGAGGATGTACTAAAAAAATTTTTTTTAGATCGAGGATGTACTAAAAAAATTTTTTTAGATCGAGGATGTACTAAAAAAATTTTTTTTAAATCGAGGATGTACTAAAAAAATTTTTTTAGATCGAGGATGTACTAAAAAAAATTTTTTCATATCAAGGATGTACTAAAAAAATTTTTTTTAGATCGAGGATGTACTAAAAAAATTTTTTTAAATCGAGGATGTACTAAAAAAATTTTTTTTAAATCGAGGATGTACTAAAAAAATTTTTTTAGATCGAGGATGTACTAAAAAAGTTTTTTTTAGGTCGAGGATGTACTAAAAAAATTTTTTTAGATCGAGGATGTACTAAAAAAATTTTTTTTAGGTCGAGGATGTACTAAAAAAATTTTTTTAGATCGAGGATGTACTAAAAAATTTTTTTTTAAATCGAGGATGTACTAAAAAAATTTTTTTAGATCGAGGATGTACTAAAAAAAATTTTTTCATATCAAGGATGTACTAAAAAAATTTTTTTTAGATCGAGGATGTACTAAAAAAATTTTTTTTAATCGAGGATGTACTAAAAAATTTTTTTTAAATCGAGGATGTACTAAAAAAATTTTTTTAGATCGAGGATGTACTAAAAAAATTTTTTTTAGGTCGAGGATGTACTAAAAAATTTTTTTTAGATCGAGGATGTACTAAAAAAATTTTTTTTAGGTCGAGGATGTACTAAAAAAATTTTTTTAGATCGAGGATGTACTAAAAAAATTTTTTTTAGATCGAGGATGTACTAAAAAAATTTTTTTAAATCGAGGATGTACTAAAAAAATTTTTTTTAAATCGAGGATGTACTAAAAAAATTATTTTAGATCGAGGATGTACTAAAAAAATTTTTTTTAGATCGAGGATGTACTAAAAAAATTTTTTTAAATCGAGGATGTGCTAAAAAAATTTTTTTTAGATCGAGGATGTACTAAAAAATTTTTTTTAAATCGAGGATGTACTAAAAAAAATTTTTTCATATCAAGGATGTACTAAAAAAATTTTTTTTAGATCGAGGATGTACTAAAAAAATTTTTTTAGATCGAGGATGTACTAAAAAAATTTTTTTTAAATCGAGGATGTACTAAAAAAATTTTTTTAGATCGAGGATGTACTAAAAAAATTTTTTTTAGATCGAGGATGTACTAAAAAAATTTTTTTAGATCGAGGATGTGCTAAAAAAATTTTTTTTAGATCGAGGATGTACTAAAAAATTTTTTTTAGATCGAGGATGTACTAAAAAAATTTTTTTAAATCGAGGATGTACTAAAAAAATTTTTTTAAATCGAGGATGTACTAAAAAAATTTTTTTTAGATCGAGGATGTACTAAAAAAATTTTTTTTAGGTCGAGGATGTACTAAAAAATTTTTTTAGATCGAGGATGTACTAAAAAAATTTTTTTTAGGTCGAGGATGTACTAAAAAAATTTTTTTAGATCGAGGATGTACTAAAAAAATTTTTTTTAGATCGAGGATGTACTAAAAAAATTTTTTTAAATCGAGGATGTACTAAAAAAATTTTTTTAGATCGAGGATGTACTAAAAAAATTTTTTTTAAATCGAGGATGTACTAAAAAAATTTTTTTAGATCGAGGATGTACTAAAAAAATTTTTTTTAGATCGAGGATGTACTAAAAAAATTTTTTTAAATCGAGGATGTACTAAAAAAAATTTTTTCATATCAAGGATGTACTAAAAAAATTTTTTTTAGATCGAGGATGTACTAAAAAAATTTTTTTAGATCGAGGATGTACTAAAAAAATTTTTTTTAAATCGAGGATGTACTAAAAAAATTTTTTTAGATCGAGGATGTACTAAAAAAATTTTTTTTAGGTCGAGGATGTACTAAAAAAATTTTTTTAGATCGAGGATGTACTAAAAAAATTTTTTTTAGGTCGAGGATGTACTAAAAAAATTTTTTTAGATCGAGGATGTACTAAAAAAATTTTTTTTAGATCGAGGATGTACTAAAAAATTTTTTTTAAATCGAGGATGTACTAAAAAAATTTTTTTTAAATCGAGGATGTACTAAAAAAATTTTTTTAGATCGAGGATGTACTAAAAAAAATTTTTTTAGATCGAGGATGTACTAAAAAAATTTTTTTAGATCGAGGATGTACTAAAAAAATTTTTTTTAAATCGAGGATGTACTAAAAAAATTTTTTTAGATCGAGGATGTACTAAAAAAAATTTTTTCATATCAAGGATGTACTAAAAAAATTTTTTTTAGATCGAGGATGTACTAAAAAAAATTTTTTAAATCGAGGATGTACTAAAAAATTTTTTTTAAATCGAGGATGTACTAAAAAAATTTTTTTAGATCGAGGATGTACTAAAAAAATTTTTTTTAGGTCGAGGATGTACTAAAAAAATTTTTTTAGATCGAGGATGTACTAAAAAAATTTTTTTTAGGTCGAGGATGTACTAAAAAAATTTTTTTAGATCGAGGATGTACTAAAAAAATTTTTTTTAAATCGAGGATGTACTAAAAAAATTTTTTTAGATCGAGGATGTACTAAAAAAATTTTTTTTAGATCGAGGATGTACTAAAAAAATTTTTTTAAATCGAGGATGTACTAAAAAATTTTTTTTAAATCGAGGATGTACTAAAAAAATTTTTTTAGATCGAGGATGTACTAAAAAAATTTTTTTTAGATCGAGGATGTACTAAAAAAATTTTTTTAGATCGAGGATGTACTAAAAAAATTTTTTTTAAATCGAGGATGTACTAAAAAAATTTTTTTAGATCGAGGATGTACTAAAAAAAATTTTTTCATATCAAGGATGTACTAAAATAATTTTTTTTAGATCGAGGATGTACTAAAAAAATTTTTTTTAGATCGAGGATGTACTAAAAAAATTTTTTTAAATCGAGGATGTACTAAAAAATTTTTTTTAAATCGAGGATGTACTAAAAAAATTTTTTTAGATCGAGGATGTACTAAAAAAATTTTTTTTAGGTCGATGATGTACTAGAAAAATTTTTTTAGTTCGAGGATGTACTAAAAAAATTTTTTTTAGGTCGAGGATGTACTAAAAAAATTTTTTTAGATCGAGGATGTACTAAAAAAATTTTTTTTAAATCGAGGATGTATTAAAAAAATTTTTTTAGATCGAGGATGTACTAAAAAAATTTTTTTTAGATCGAGGATGTACTAAAAAAATTTTTTTAAATCGAGGATGTACTAAAAAATTTTTTTAAATCGAGGATGTACTAAAAAAATTTTTTTAGATCGAGGATGTACTAAAAAAATTTTTTTTAGATCGAGGATGTACTAAAAAAATTTTTTTAGATCGAGGATGTACTAAAAAAATTTTTTTTAGATCGAGGATGTACTAAAAAAAATTTTTTAAATCGAGGATGTACTAAAAAATTTTTTTTTAAATCGAGGATGTACTAAAAAAATTTTTTTAGATCGAGGATGTACTAAAAAAAATTTTTTCATATCAAGGATGTACTAAAAAAATTTTTTTTAGATCGAGGATGTACTAAAAAAAATTTTTTAAATCGAGGATGTACTAAAAAATTTTTTTTTAAATCGAGGATGTACTAAAAAAATTTTTTTAGATCGAGGATGTACTAAAAAAATTTTTTTTAGGTCGAGGATGTACTAAAAAAATTTTTTTAGATCGAGGATGTACTAAAAAAATTTTTTTTAGGTCGAGGATGTACTAAAAAAATTTTTTTAGATCGAGGATGTACTAAAAAAATTTTTTTTAAATCGAGGATGTACTAAAAAAATTTTTTTAGATCGAGGATGTACTAAAAAAATTTTTTTTAGATCGAGGATGTACTAAAAAAATTTTTTTAAATCGAGGATGTACTAAAAAATTTTTTTTAAATCGAGGATGTACTAAAAAAATTTTTTTAGATCGAGGATGTACTAAAAAAATTTTTTTTAGATCGAGGATGTACTAAAAAAGTTTTTTTAGATCGAGGATGTGCTAAAAAAATTTTTTTTAGATCGAGGATGTACTAAAAAATTTTTTTTAAATCGAGGATGTACTAAAAAAAATTTTTTCATATCAAGGATGTACTAAAAAAATTTTTTTTAGATCGAGGATGTACTAAAAAAATTTTTTTTAGATCGAGGATGTACTAAAAAAATTTTTTTAAATCGAGGATGTACTAAAAAAATTTTTTTTAATCGAGGATGTACTAAAAAAATTTTTTTTAAATCGAGGATGTACTAAAAAAATTTTTTTTAAATCGAGGATGTACTAAAAAAATTTTTTTAGATCGAGGATGTACTAAAAAAATTTTTTTAAATCGAGGATGTACTAAAAAAATTTTTTTTAAATCGAGGATGTACTAAAAAAATTTTTTCATATCAAGGATGTACTAAAAAAATTTTTTTTAGATCGAGGATGTACTAAAAAAATTTTTTTAGATCGAGGATGTACTAAAAAAATTTTTTTTAAATCGAGGATGTACTAAAAAAATTTTTTTAGATCGAGGATGTACTAAAAAAATTTTTTTTAGGTCGAGGATGTACTAAAAAAATTTTTTTAGATCGAGGATGTACTAAAAAAATTTTTTTTAAATCGAGGATGTACTAAAAAAATTTTTTTAGATCGAGGATGTACTAAAAAAATTTTTTTTAGGTCGAGGATGTACTAAAAAATTTTTTTTAGGTCGAGGATGTACTAAAAAAATTTTTATAGATCGAGGATGTACTAAAAAAATTTTTTTTAGGTCGAGGATGTACTAAAAAAATTTTTTTAGATCGAGGATGTACTAAAAAAATTTTTTTAAATCGAGGATGTACTAAAAAAATTTTTTTTAAATCGAGGATGTACTAAAAAAATTTTTTTAGATCGAGGATGTACTAAAAAAATTTTTTTAAATCGAGGATGTACTAAAAAATTTTTTTTTAAATCGAGGATGTACTAAAAAAATTTTTTCATATCAAGGATGTACTAAAAAAATTTTTTTTAGATCGAGGATGTACTAAAAAAATTTTTTTAGATCGAGGATGTACTAAAAAAATTTTTTTTAAATCGAGGATGTACTAAAAAAATTTTTTTAGATCGAGGATGTACTAAAAAAATTTTTTTTAGGTCGAGGATGTACTAAAAAAATTTTTTTAGATCGAGGATGTACTAAAAAAATTTTTTTTGATCGAGGATGTACTAAAAAAATTTTTTTAGATCGAGGATGTACTAAAAAAATTTTTTTAAATCGAGGATGTACTAAAAAAATTTTTTTTAAATCGAGGATGTACTAAAAAAATTTTTTTAGATCGAGGATGTACTAAAAAAATTTTTTTTAGGTCGAGGATGTACTAAAAAAATTTTTTTAGATCGAGGATGTACTAAAAAAATTTTTTTTAGGTCGAGGATGTACTTAAAAAAATTTTTTTAGATCGAGGATGTACTAAAAAAATTTTTTTTAGATCGAGGATGTACTAAAAAATTTTTTTTAAATCGAGGATGTACTAAAAAAAATTTTTTCATATCAAGGATGTACTAAAAAAATTTTTTTTAGATCGAGGATGTACTAAAAAAATTTTTTTAGATCGAGGATGTACTAAAAAAATTTTTTTTAAATCGAGGATGTACTAAAAAAATTTTTTTAGATCGAGGATGTACTAAAAAAATTTTTTTTAGATCGAGGATGTACTAAAAAATTTTTTTTAAATCGAGGATGTACTAAAAAAATTTTTTTTAGATCGAGGATGTACTAAAAAAATTTTTTTAGATCGAGGATGTACTAAAAAATTTTTTTTTAAATCGAGGATGTACTAAAAAATTTTTTTTAGATCGAGGATGTACTAAAAAAAATTTTTTCATATCAAGGATGTACTAAAAAAATTTTTTTAGATCGAGGATGTACTAAAAAAATTTTTTTTAGGTCGAGGATGTACTAAAAAAATTTTTTTAGATCGAGGATGTACTAAAAAAATTTTTTTTAGATCGAGGATGTACTAAAAAAATTTTTTTAGATCAAGGATGTACTAAAAAAATTTTTTTTAGATCGAGGATGTACTAAAAAATTATTTTTAAATCGAGGATGTACTAAAAAAAATTTTTTCATATCAAGGATGTACTAAAAAAATTTTTTTTAGATCGAGGATGTACTAAAAAAATTTTTTTAGATCGAGGATGTACTAAAAAATTTTTTTTTAAATCGAGGATGTACTAAAAAATTTTTTTTAGATCGAGGATGTACTAAAAAAAATTTTTTCATATCAAGGATGTACTAAAAAAATTTTTTTAGATCGAGGATGTACTAAAAAAATTTTTTTTAGATCGAGGATGTACTAAAAAATTTTTTTTAAATCGAGGATGTACTAAAAAAAATTTTTTCATATCAAGGATGTACTAAAAAAATTTTTTTTAGATCGAGGATGTACTAAAAAAATTTTTTTAGATCGAGGATGTACTAAAAAAATTTTTTTAGATCGAGGATGTACTAAAAAAATTTTTTTTAGGTCGAGGATGTACTAAAAAAATTTTTTTAGATCGAGGATGTACTAAAAAAATTTTTTTTAGATCGAGGATGTACTAAAAATTTTTTTTTAAATCGAGGATGTACTAAAAAAAATTTTTTCATATCAAGGATGTACTAAAAAAATTTTTTTTAGATCGAGGATGTACTAAAAAAATTTTTTTAGATCGAGGATGTACTAAAAAAATTTTTTTAAATCGAGGATGTACTAAAAAAATTTTTTTTAAATCGAGGATGTACTAAAAAAATTTTTTTAGGTCGAGGATGTACTAAAAAAATTTTTTTTAGGTCGAGGATGTACTAAAAAAATTTTTTTAGATCGAGGATGTACTAAAAAAATTTTTTTTAAATCGAGGATGTACTAAAAAAATTTTTTTAGATCGAGGATGTACGAAAAAAATTTTTTTTAGATCGAGGATGTACTAAAATTTTTTTTTTAAATCGAGGATGTACTAAAAAAAATTTTTTCATATCAAGGATGTACTAAAAAAATTTTTTTTAGATCGAGGATGTACTAAAAAAATTTTTTTAGATCGAGGATGTACTAAAAAAATTTTTTTTAAATCGAGGATGTACTAAAAAAATTTTTTTAGATCGAGGATGTACTAAAAAAATTTTTTTTAGGTCGAGGATGTACTAAAAAAATTTTTTTAGATCGAGGATGTACTAAAAAAATTTTTTTTAGGTCGAGGATGTACTAAAAAAATTTTTTTAGATCGAGGATGTACTAAAAAAATTTTTTTTAGATCGAGGATGTACTAAAAAAATTTTTTTAAATCGAGGATGTACTAAAAAAATTTTTTTTAAATCGAGGATGTACTAAAACAATTTTTTTTGATCGAGGATGTACTAAAAAAATTTTTTTTAGATCGAGGATGTACTATAAAAATTTTTTTAGGTCGAGGATGTACTAAAAAAATTTTTTTTAGGTCGAGGATGTACTAAAAAAATTTTTTTAGATCGAGGATGTACTAAAAAAATTTTTTTTAAATCGAGGATGTACTAAAAAAATTTTTTTAGATCGAGGATGTACTAAAAAAATTTTTTTAAATCGAGGATGTACTAAAAAAATTTTTTTTAAATCGAGGATGTACTAAAAAATTTTTTTTAGATCGAGGATGTACTAAAAAAATTTTTTTAGGTCGAGGATGTACTAAAAAAATTTTTTTTAGGTCGAGGATGTACTAAAAAATTTTTTTTAGATCGAGGATGTACTAAAAAAATTTTTTTTAAATCGAGGATGTACTAAAAAAATTTTTTTAGATCGAGGATGTACTAAAAAAATTTTTTTTAGGTCGAGGATGTACTAAAAAATTTTTTTTAGATCGAGGATGTACTAAAAAAATTTTTTTTAGGTCGAGGATGTACTAAAAAAATTTTTTTAGATCGAGGATGTACTAAAAAAATTTTTTTAAATCGAGGATGTACTAAAAAAATTTTTTTTAAATCGAGGATGTACTAAAAAAATTTTTTTTAGATCGAGGATGTACTAAAAAAATTTTTTTAGGTCGAGGATGTACTAAAAAAATTTTTTTTAGGTCGAGGATGTACTAAAAAAATTTTTTTAGATCGAGGATGTACTAAAAAAATTTTTTTAAATCGAGGATGTACTAAAAAAATTTTTTTTAGATCGAGGATGTACTAAAAAAATTTTTTTAGGTCGAGGATGTACTAAAAAAATTTTTTTTAGGTCGATGATGTACTAAAAAAATTTTTTTAGATCGAGGATGTACTAAAAAAATTTTTTTTAAATCGAGGATGTACTAAAAAAATTTTTTTTAAATCGAGGATGTACTAAAAAAATTTTTTTAGATCGAGGATGTACTAAAAAAATTTTTTTTAGATCGAGGATGTACTAAAAAATTTTTTTTAAATCGAGGATGTACTAAAAAAAATTTTTTCATATCAAGGATGTACTAAAAAAATTTTTTTTAGATCGAGGATGTACTAAAAAAATTTTTTTAGATCGAGGATGTACTAAAAAAATTTTTTTTAAATCGAGGATGTACTAAAAAATTTTTTTTAGATCAAGGATGTACTAAAAAAATTTTTTTTAGGTCGAGGATGTACTAAAAAAATTTTTTTAGATCGAGGATGTACTAAAAAAATTTTTTTTAGGTCGAGGATGTACTAAAAAAATTTTTTTAGATCGAGGATGTACTAAAAAAATTTTTTTTAGATCGAGTATGTACTAAAAAAATTTTTTTAAATCGAGGATGTACTAAAAAAATTTTTTTTAAATCGAGGATGTACTAAAAAAATTTTTTTAGATCGAGGATGTACTAAAAAAATTTTTTTTAGGTCGAGGATGTACTAAAAAAATTTTTTTAGATCGAGGATGTACTAAAAAAATTTTTTTTAGGTCGAGGATGTACTAAAAAAATTTTTTTAGATCGAGGATGTACTAAAAAAATTTTTTTTAGATCGAGGATGTACTAAAAAATTTATTTTAAATCGAGGATGTACTAAAAAAAATTTTTCATATCAAGGATGTACTAAAAAAATTTTTTTTAGATCGAGGATGTACTAAAAAAATTTTTTTAGATCGAGGATGTACTAAAAAAATTTTTTTTAAATCGAGGATGTACTAAAAAAATTTTTTTAGATCGAGGATGTACTAAAAAAATTTTTTTTAGATCGAGGATGTACTAAAAAATTTTTTTTAAATCGAGGATGTACTAAAAAAAAATTTTTCATATCAAGGATGTACTAAAAAAATTTTTTTTAGATCGAGGATGTACTAAAAAAATTTTTTTAGATCGAGGATGTACTAAAAAAATTTTTTTTAGATCGAGGATGTACTAAAAAATTTTTTTTAAATCGAGGATGTACTAAAAAAAATTTTTTCATATCAAGGATGTACTAAAAAAATTTTTTTTAGATCGAGGATGTACTAAAAAAATTTTTTTAGATCGAGGATGTACTAAAAAAATTTTTTTTAAATCGAGGATGTACTAAAAAAATTTTTTTAGATCGAGGATGTACTAAAAAAATTTTTTTTTAGGTCGAGGATGTACTAAAAAAATTTTTTTAGATCGAGGATGTACTAAAAAAATTTTTTTTAGGTCGAGGATGTACTAAAAAAATTTTTTTAGATCGAGGATGTACTAAAAAAATTTTTTTTAGGTCGAGGATGTACTAAAAAAATTTTTTTAGATCGAGGATGTACTAAAAAAATTTTTTTAGATCGAGGATGTACTAAAAAAATTTTTTTTAGATCGAGGATGTACTAAAAAAATTTTTTTAAATCGAGGATGTACTAAAAAAATTTTTTTTAAATCGAGGATGTACTAAAAAAATTTTTTTAAATCGAGGATGTACTAAAAAAATTTTTTTTAAATCGAGGATGTACTAAAAAAATTTTTTTAGATCGAGGATGTACTAAAAAAATTTTTTTAAATCGAGGATGTACTAAAAAAATTTTTTTTAAATCGAGGATGTACTAAAAAAATTTTTTCATATCAAGAATGTACTAAAAAAATTTTTTTTAGATCGAGGATGTACTAAAAAAATTTTTTTAGATCGAGGATGTACTAAAAAAATTTTTTTTAAATCGAGGATGTACTAAAAAAATTTTTTTGGATCGAGGATGTACTAAAAAAATTTTTTTTAGGTCGAGGATGTACTAAATAATTTTTTTAGATCGAGGATGTACTAAAAAAACTTTTTTTAAATCGAGGATGTACTAAAAAAATTTTTTTAGATCGAGGATGTACTAAAAAAATTTTTTTTAGGTCGAGGATGTACTAAAAAAATTTTTTTTAAGTCGAGGATGTACTAAAAAAATTTTTTTAGATCGAGGATGTACTAAAAAAATTTTTTTTAGGTCGAGGATGTACTAAAAAAATTTTTTTAGATCGAGGATGTACTAAAAAAATTTTTTTAAATCGAGGATGTACTAAAAAAATTTTTTTTAAATCGAGGATGTACTAAAAAAATTTTTTTAGATCGAGGATGTACTAAAAAAATTTTTTTAAATCGAGGATGTACTAAAAAAATTTTTTTTAAATCGAGGATGTACTAAAAAAATTTTTTCATATCAAGGATGTACTAAAAAAATTTTTTTTAGATCGAGGATGTACTAAAAAAATTTTTTTAGATCGAGGATGTACTAAAAAAATTTTTTTTAAATCGAGGATGTACTAAAAAAATTTTTTTAGATCGAGGATGTACTAAAAAAATTTTTTTTAGGTCGAGGATGTACTAAAAAAATTTTTTTAGATCGAGGATGTACTAAAAAAATTTTTTTTAGATCGAGGATGTACTAAAAAAATTTTTTTAGATCGAGGATGTACTAAAAAAATTTTTTTAAATCGAGGATGTACTAAAAAAATTTTTTTTAAATCGAGGATGTACTAAAAAAATTTTTTTAGATCGAGGATGTACTAAAAAATTTTTTTTTAGGTCGAGGATGTACTAAAAAAATTTTTTTAGATCGAGGATGTACTAAAAAAATTTTTTTTAGATCGAGGATGTACTAAAAAAATTTTTTTAGATCGAGGATGTACTAAAAAAATTTTTTTTAGATCGAGGATGTACTAAAAAATTTTTTTTAAATCGAGGATGTACTAAAAAAAATTTTTTCATATCAAGGATGTACTAAAAAAATTTTTTTTAGATCGAGGATGTACTAAAAAATTTTTTTTAAATCGAGGATGTACTAAAAAAAATTTTTTCATATCAAGGATGTACTAAAAAAATTTTTTTTAGATCGAGGATGTACTAAAAAAATTTTTTTAGATCGAGGATGTACTAAAAAAATTTTTTTTAAATCGAGGATGTACTAAAAAAATTTTTTTACATCGAGGATGTACTAAAAAAATTTTTTTTAGGTCGAGGATGTACTAAAAAAATTTTTTTAGATCGAGGATGTACTAAAAAAATTTTTTTTAGATCGAGGATGTACTAAAAAATTTTTTTTAAATCGAGGATGTACTAAAAAAAATTTTTTCATATCAAGGATGTACTAAAAAAATTTTTTTTAGATCGAGGATGTACTAAAAAAATTTTTTTAGATCGAGGATGTACTAAAAAAATTTTTTTAAATCGAGGATGTACTAAAAAAATTTTTTTTAAATCGAGGATGTACTAAAAAAAATTTTTCATATCAAGGATGTACTAAAAAAATTTTTTTTAGATCGAGGATGTACTAAAAAAATTTTTTTAGATCGAGGATGTACTAAAAAAATTTTTTTTAAATCGAGGATGTACTAAAAAAATTTTTTTAGATCGAGGATGTACTAAAAAAATTTTTTTTAGGTCGAGGATGTACTAAAAAAATTTTTTTAGATCGAGGATGTACTAAAAACATTTTTTTTAGATCGAGGATGTACTAAAAAAATTTTTTTAGATCGAGGATGTACTAAAAAAATTTTTTTAAATCGAGGATGTACTAAAAAAATTTTTTTTAAATCGAGGATGTACTAAAAAAATTTTTTTAGATCGAGGATGTACTAAAAAAATTTTTTTTAGGTCGAGGATGTACTAAAAAAATTTTTTTAAATCGAGGATGTACTAAAAAAATTTTTTTAAATCGAGGATGTACTAAAAAAATTTTTTTAGATCGAGGATGTACTAAAAAAATTTTTTTTAGGTCGAGGATGTACTAAAAAAATTTTTTTAGATCGAGGATGTACTAAAAAAATTTTTTTTAGGTCGAGGATGTACTAAAAAAATTTTTTTAGATCGAGGATGTACTAAAAAAATTTTTTTTAGATCGAGGATGTACTAAAAAATTTTTTTTAAATCGAGGATGTACTAAAAAAAATTTTTTCATATCAAGGATGTACTAAAAAAATTTTTTTTAGATCGAGGATGTACTAAAAAAATTTTTTTAGATCGAGGATGTACTAAAAAAATTTTTTTTAAATCGAGGATGTACTAAAAAAATTTTTTTAGATCGAGGATGTACTAAAAAAATTTTTTTTAGATCGAGGATGTACTAAAAAATTTTTTTTAAATCGAGGATGTACTAAAAAAAATTTTTTCATATCAAGGATGTACTAAAAAAATTTTTTTTAGATCGAGGATGTACTAAAAAAATTTTTTTAGATCGAGGATGTACTAAAAAATTTTTTTTTAAATCGAGGATGTACTAAAAAATTTTTTTTAGATCGAGGATGTACTAAAAAAAATTTTTTCATATCAAGGATGTACTAAAAAATTTTTTTTAGATCGAGGATGTACTAAAAAAATTTTTTTTAGGTCGAGGATGTACTAAAAAATTTTTTTTAAATCGAGGATGTACTAAAAAAAATTTTTTCATATCAAGGATGTACTAAAAAAATTTTTTTTAGATCGAGGATGTACTAAAAAAATTTTTTTAGATCGAGGATGTACTAAAAAAATTTTTTTTAAATCGAGGATGTACTAAAAAAATTTTTTTAGATCGAGGATGTACTAAAAAAATTTTTTTTAGATCGAGGATGTACTAAAAAATTTTTTTTAAATCGAGGATGTACTAAAAAAAATTTTTTCATATCAAGGATGTACTAAAAAAATTTTTTTTAGATCGAGGATGTACTAAAAAAATTTTTTTAGATCGAGGATGTACTAAAAAAATTTTTTTAAATCGAGGATGTACTAAAAAATTTTTTTTTAAATCGAGGATGTACTAAAAAAATTTTTTTAGATCGAGGATGTACTAAAAATATTTTTTTTAGATCGAGGATGTACTAAAAAAAATTTTTTTAGATCGAGGATGTGCTAAAAAAATTTTTTTTAGATCGAGGATGTACTAAAAAATTTTTTTTAAATCGAGGATGTACTAAAAAAAATTTTTTCATATCAAGGATGTACTAAAAAAATTTTTTTTAGATCGAGGATGTACTAAAAAAATTTTTTTAGATCGAGGATGTACTAAAAAAAATTTTTTTAAATCGAGGATGTACTAAAAAAATTTTTTTAGATCGAGGATGTACTAAAAAAATTTTTTTTAGGTCGAGGATGTACTAAAAAAATTTTTTTAGATCGAGGATGTACTAAAAAAATTTTTTTTAGGTCGAGGATGTACTAAAAAAATTTTTTTTAAATCGAGGATGTACTAAAAAAATTTTTTTTAAATCGAGGATGTACTAAAAAAATTTTTTTAGATCGAGGATGTACTAAAAAAATTTTTTTTAAATCGAGGATGTACTAAAAAAATTTTTTTAGATCGAGGATGTACTAAAAAAATTTTTTTTAGGTCGAGGATGTACTAAAAAAATTTTTTTAGATCGAGGATGTACTAAAAAAATTTTTTTTAGATCGAGGATGTACTAAAAAAATTTTTTTAAATCGAGGATGTACTAAAAAAATTTTTTTTAAATCGAGGATGTACTAAAAAAATTTTTTTAGATCGAGGATGTACTAAAAAAATTTTTTTTAGGTCGAGGATGTACTAAAAAAATTTTTTTAGATCGAGGATGTACTAAAAAAATTTTTTTTAGGTCGAGGATGTACTAAAAAAATTTTTTTAGATCGAGGATGTACTAAAAAATTTTTTTTTAAATCGAGGATGTACTAAAAAAATTTTTTTAGATCGAGGATGTACTAAAAAAATTTTTTTAAATCGAGGATGTACTAAAAAATTTTTTTTTAAATCGAGGATGTACTAAAAAAATTTTTTTAGATCGAGGATGTACTAAAAAAATTTTTTTTAAATCGAGGATGTACTAAAAAAATTTTTTTAGATCGAGGATGTACTAAAAAAATTTTTTTTAGATCGAGGATGTACTAAAAAATTTTTTTTAAATCGAGGATGTACTAAAAAAAATTTTTTCATATCAAGGATGTACTAAAAAAATTTTTTTTAAATCGAGGATGTACTAAAAAATTTTTTTAGATCGAGGATGTACTAAAAAAATTTTTTTTAGGTCGAGGATGTACTAAAAAAATTTTTTTTAGGTCGAGGATGTACTAAAAA